>NW_004949132.1:3888731-3922789 GCF_000317375.1 Microtus ochrogaster | reverse complement strand
AAGGTAGTTTGGATGCTCACCTTACTAAACCTGGATGGAGGTGGGTGGGCGGTCCTTGGACTTCCCACAGGTCAGGGAACTCTGATTGCTCTTCAAGCTGATGAGGGAGAGGGACTTGATCGGGGGAGGGGGAGGGAAATGGGAGGTGGTGATGGGGAGGAGGCAGAAATCCTTAATAAATAAATAAATTAAAAAAAAGAAAATTGTCTTCAATAAGTATATATATTAAAAAGATAAGTGGTTACAGGTTGTGGGGAAAACACAGTGTGTGAAGGTAGAGTGAAACAAATTGACAAATGAACAAACAAAAACTCGTTTAGGGGGCTACTGCAACTGATCAAGTGAGTGGAGAATGGGCAGTGGTCAGTCGGGAGTGGTGTGGTGGTCAAATTCTTAGACTCTCCTGAATGAATGCAAGTCTAAAGATTTTTCTTGTGAAAATCTCATGCATTCCCCTATTGTCTGAGAGTTCCTTTCAGACATTAAGATTCTATAATTGCTGTTTTTACCCTCCAGCAAGGGAGCACAATTTATTCCTCTTGTGAATTTCCTAAATTTCCAAAAGCTCCAATCAAAGCAAAGTACGAAAATATGACAGTAATAAGCCATTGAGGCTGTCTGTAGCGTCAGTCTAGAGAAGGCTTCCTGTCTTCAAGCTTGTCAAAGCTATTGTGTGCTGAGGCCAAAGACTGACTACTGGAGGAAACATCTCCATCTCTCCATCACCAAGAATGTTTATGGCCTATTATCTACTAGTCAGGATGTCATGACTGTCCATTTGGATACTCATGTTGATATACCACCTTAATGCCCAAACATCTTATCAGGAAGTACTAGAGATGGAACCCAAGTATTTGTACATGCTAGGAATGGACTTTTCCACTGAACTACAGTTTAAGCCTCCAAACATATTCATTCCTAATTAAAAAAAATGTTATGCCCCCCTTTTATCATGTCTACCTTAGTTTTGAATCTTTGGGTTTCTGTTTTTAACTTGGAGGACCAGGAAAAGACAGATTTTTTTTTTGAATATAGAAACTGTTACATTGCTAAGCATTCTTAACCTTGATGATGCATGTCTGAATGACATCAAACAAAGAAGGAATTTGGAAATTATCATCTTCATGTGATCAGTACAGACGACTGAAGAACTGAAATAAGAAATTGTATAGATCTGTCTATACGATTTTCTTACTCATAAATTTCTCCACCATTTAATATACCAAGGAAAACCTTTTTTTCTTCAAATTTTCTACCCCTTTTCAGCTTTTCTGTTTTGGAAATAGCTACTGTACTACTAATGAAGACAGGAAAAAACAACGAGTGAAATAGATTTTTGCTATGCTGTTTTATCAGAACTCATTCTTATACTAAAGGCTAACCTATACATTTCTGTGTCATTTTATTTCCCTTTGGCTGAGCATGCAGGCCTAGTTGGTCCCCTTCTTTCTTTTGAAACAAGGTGCTAAAGCACTAAACTGGCAACTTAAAAATAAATGAGCTATTATGCATGAATACTTTTATACTGGAAAGATATTAAGATATTTTAAATGTCATTTAAAATAGTCTTACATTTATATGCAGCAAAGTTACATGTCCTAAAATATAATTAGCTTTGCTTTTTGCTCCAGACATGCTGTGGAACTTGGTTTAAGTTCCAGATCTTTAATAAATCAAGGTGAACAGATTTACAAAATTAGTAAGCTTAACGTGTCTAATATAAAAAGAACTTAGACAAGTAGAAAATATGACAACTCTAGTAGAAAAAGGGATAAAACACATAATCAGATGTTCAAAGGAGAATAAAACAAATGGTTTATGATATTAAAATATGTTAAATCTTGCTTATAACAAAAATCAAACGTAGGGCTGGCGAGATGGTTCAGTGCCGAACAATCAATCACAGGACTGAAGTTCTGATCCTAGCTCCTAAGTAAGAAGCTGAGCTTCTTAGAAACACATGTCAGTTCTGAGGGATCCAATTACCTCCTTTGACCTTAAATTAACTCTTCAAAAAGTCAAATATGAAATTATAATAAGATAGTGGTTTATTTTGACTATCAGATTGGAAATGTAGTTTCTAATGCTTTTTTGAGCCATGATGACAAAAATGTAAGAAACAGTCATGCCTTGGGACTGTTGGTATTCATAGTAAACGGTGCATATGTTCTATGTCTCTATAAAATAATTACTAGGAATTTGCCTTATAGATAATAATTTCACAGCTGTTCAGAGAGGTCTGTACAAGGAGATCCATCACAGCATTGTTTAGAAAACAAAAAGAGTTTAACCAAACTTGAAACCACCTAACTGCTCACTTAGTGAAATACCAGGCAAATAAGCATGACACACTTGTACAAGGCAATATTGCTTGAAATAATGCAGTATGGATAAACATTCTAACAGAGAAAGCAAAAATGTGTTCTTAGAGGTAAATCTTATTGTAAAGCATCTGTTTAAAAAAAAGTCTCTCTGTGTTTCTGTTTAAATAAGTACTGACAATATCTAGAAGGACCTGCGTATGTTGTTCTTAATCATGACTTTTAGGGAGTTACTTTTGGGAATCAGAAACAGGAAATATTTTCCTTCTAATACTCATATATACTGCTATACTTCTTAGAGCTACCATATATTACTTTTATACCAAAACTCAAAAATGAGTGAATGAATATACACAAGGGTGCTAGTGCCCCTGAAGTGTAATAGCTGAAAAGGTTTGCATCTTGCATCAAATAGTTAAGAAATCCCAGTGTGCAAGGAGAACTTGAGCAAATTAAAAAAAAAAAGTGACACATGTTTGTTTTGCTTGAGCAGACAAAGCACACAGTGTTTGAGACTTTGGCTGTGGTCTAAGGTATCATGTGGTGGAGACATATTATCTGTCTGGTGTCCGAAGTATAAAGCCTATTTAATGATAAGGGCAGTGGGGTGTCTCTGTTCATAATTTCTAAGCCAGAGTTTCACCCACAGTCCTAAGATGGACAGTGGAGTTAGGTGGTAATATCTGTAAAGCTGCCTTGGAAGAACAGAAAGGAATTTCAAATTTGTCCTCTCCAGCTTCAGAAAGTTTAAAGTCATCACTCCATTTTCCATGGAGAGAAAGGGAAGGGAGAGAGAGAAAGAGAGGGGATCTGTCATTGGTATCAACTTCCTCTTCCTTACATTATACCATTATTTGACTCTATTTGTTTTAGATGGCTCTTTTTTGTATACTTACTTATGCTAAAACAATATTTCATTTATTAGTTGAGAATTTCATACACTGTATTTTGATCATTCTCTTTATCTCCCTACCCACACAACTTCATACGCTTCCCTTTCTCCATCTCTCTTTCCTCTCTTTCTCTCTGCCTTCTTTTTAAAAACAAATAACAAAAGCCTCAAAACCACTAAGTTCAGTTTGCGTGGTCAACTACTCCTGGGTGATGGAGGAAATGATGATCTGTCTATATGTTACTCTCATTGGTTAATAAAGAAACGGCCTTGGCCCTTTGATAGGACAGAAACTTAGGTAGGTGGAGAAAACAGAACAGAATTCTGGGAGGAAGTGAGGCAATTGCCATGCTGCTCCTCTCCGGAGTAGATGCGATGAAGCTCCAGCCCAAGATGGACGTACGCTAGAATCTTTCTGGTGGGTCACCACCTCGTGGTGCTACACACATTAATGGAGGTGGGTTGATAAGGATGTGAGAGTTGGCCAGTAGGAGGCTGGAGCTAATGGGCCAAACAGTGTTTATATGAATACAGTTTGTGCGTTGTTATTTCAGGGCCTAAGCTAGCCAGGTGGCTGGGAGCTAGGTGGCAGGAACACAGCTCCAGCTCCATCTACACCTGGGTATGGGGCCTGCCTGGGGATTTGGTCAACATGCCAGGTGTCGCTCCACTGAGGAAAACTGATTTGTCCTCACCCAATAGCAATCTGATGCCAGTAGTTGCTCAACTAAGTGGAACCATGAGCCTGCCTTCTCTCTTCTGTGCTGTGGGGGGAGAAGATCGCATGTATCCCAGGCTGTTTCCAAATTCACTTTGACTTTCAATATTCATTCCTCCGTCTCATGTGCAACCATATCCAGTGATATTTTCTTTTTATTATTTCGTACTTGTTGCCCCAGAATGCAAGTCTGATGATGAGTTCAATCCCCAGGACTCCATGAGGACTAAACCTCACTCCACAAAGTAGTATTATCTCAGTGAGCTCACTATCCCTTTTCACTAATTAACTGATGACAACAGTCCTTGGAGATCAGAGTGAAGCATGAAACTGTCACTCATTGACGTTCCTGCGAATCATGCTTTCTTCATTCTACTGAGAACTTCACAGAGCTGGCATACACGTCAGACAGAGAACATTGTGTACATCGCACTAACTTAATCTTGTTTGAGTTTATCAGTAGGAACCAGAATACAAGGAACAAATAGTAGTCAGAGAAATCTAGCTGGGAGGGTATATTTGGAAGCCAGGAGATAAAAACAGGACACAGTCAGAATAGGGGAGGCAACACGAAATGTTCTGAAGTGATAGAGTTGTTTATTATGCTTATTTATTATTTTTATTACGCTTATGTCCAGATCCCAAGCCATAACCATTAAATATACAAAGTTTTATGTATTAATTTTGTCTCATTTAAGTTGCTGAATGTGCTAAAATATGGTACATAGACACTGAATTGTGGGGTCAGAGAGAGGAGAGGGTGTTGGCTGGAGAAGAGAATAGAAGAAAGGTAAGACTGTTGGAGGAGTAATATGGAAATGAAAGCAAATAATAAAATGAGCTATTATTCAGATTAATAAAAAGATAAAACTCCATTACTCTAACCCTGAGAAATTTAGGCAACACAGTTGATTGAGATATTAATATTATCTGATAATTAATAATGACTACATGTGACAGAATCTAGACTCATGAGTGAAGGAGTTTCTAGACAGAACTAATTGAGGTGAGGAAACCCACCCTCAACACTGAGAACATTATTTCATTGCGAGAAATACTGGACTGAATTAAAAAGCACGTGAATTTATCTCTCTCTGCTGTTTGAGTGCAGATGCGTTATGACCAGCTGTGTTCAGCACATGTTCCATGATTTCCCTGTTCTAATAGACTGTACCAAGCTGTGAAGCAAAATCAAGGCAGTTGCTTTTTCAGGTAATTTTTCATAGCAAACTATTATTTCAAAAGTTTAATGCAATGATAGTTTAGAAAACCCTTCTACCAGCGAACTATTGTGTGTGTGTGTGAGGGGGGGGGTAGAGAGAGAGAACAGAATCCTTGAAGCTAGCATTATAGGTAGGCAGTTGTAAGTTACTTGATGTTGATGTGGGGAACCATCTCAGGTCATATGCAAGAGCTGTAAGTGCTCTTAAGTGCTGAGCCACCTTTCCAGCACCTCAAATTGAACGTTTAAACCACTGTGTACAATGCGTACTTAATGTGCATGCATGTGTGCCCTTTTCTTGTGTGTAGTGTATTCAACTTGTTCATGGGTGTGCATGTGTGCATGTGGGTGCATATGTTTGGCGACCAGAGGTTGACTTTAGATGTCTTACTTGGTGGATATTCACCTTACTTTTTGAGGCAGAGTCTCTTATTGAACCTGGAGTCTATTGATTTGGTGAGGCTGGCTGGAGAGTGAGCTTTGGGGATTCACTTATCTCTTTGTCTACACCCAGTACTGGGTTACAGATGCATGCTCCTAAATCCAACTTTTACATGGATGGGTGCTGGGAATCAGAGCTCAGGTCCTCCTCATGCACAGGAGACACTTTGCACATTGAGGCCTGTCCCAGTTTTACTTGAGAAAATAGGTGGCATTAACCAGCAGATGACATTAGCATGACTTAACTAGTCAGAGCAGGAGCACTACCAGCTGTTTTAGTGGGTGCTTAGGTCATGCCAGGGACCATCCTAGTTAAATGCCTCTATACTTCATTCCACTCTTACTATAACTCTATAAAGTCCATTCCCTCATTGTTCTGAGTCACAGATAAAAAGACAGAGGTATAGAGACACTAAAGTGATTTGTCCAAGGAAACACATCTAAAAGGGGCTGAATCCAAAGCATAGATGGTCTATACATAGAAGGGGATTTTTTTTACAATCTCTCCTTTACTTTCTGCTCTATCTCACTGTGAGTTAAATTGATGGTCTCAGATCTTTAGGTCCTCTCCCTGTGTTCAAGCAACCTTTGTGCAGGTTCAGTGTCTGTCCTCCAAACTGTAAAATCTCATCCTGAGGTCAAGAGCCAGATAGAAGCAGGGGGTGGGTACCAGTGTCCTGTTGCTGATTTTCTATACCCTCAACACAAACACTTATCAGTGCTGTTGAGATTTAATCTCTGTAGCTCATCTGTGAGACCGATTTTAATTTGGAGCCATCTGCCACAGACAAATGAGTAATTATGGCAGAGCCCAGAGGGGTAAGCCACAGGGAAAAGGTTGGCTTAGTCTCTTTCTGGATGTCTGCAGTGATGCAAGTGACCAAGAAAGAAAATTACTTGGGTGGACTGCTGGTACAATGACTGGAAGCTCTACTTATCCATTGTACAAACCTTTAAACTTTTGTTAAAAAGGAAGGGTGCCTTTGAGGTCATGCAGCTTCTTTGGTAACAGAAGGAAGATTGTCGCCATCTAGGCCAGACAGGGGGAGGTGATCTGTGAACCCTCCCACATACTGTACTCATGGTGCCTTGTGACCAGGGCCACGGGCCATCTGTCTTTTCAAGCACAAGTAAACTAAAGCAATAAATCAGAAAATGGTTGATGCAGGTGAATCATTCTATTTGTTGTTTCATTGGTTAAGTAATAAAGAAACTGCTTGGCCTAGGATAGGGTAGAATTTAGGTAGGCAGAGAAAACAGAGCAGAATACTGGGAAAAAGAAGCTGAATCGGTGAGTCGCCATGATTCTCACTCCTGACACAGATGCAGGTTAAGATCATTCCTGGTAAGCCAGCTCATGGGCTACACAGATTATTAGAAATGGGTTAGGTCAATATGTAAGAGCTAGCCAATAAGAGGCTGGAACTAATGGGCCGGGCAGTGTTTAAAAGAATACAGTTTACGTGTAATTATTTTGGGTATAAAGCTAGCCATGCGGGCAACTAGGTGGCGGAACACAGCCCCGCTGCTCCTAACACAACAGAGTGGCACCCAACATGGTAATAAACTCCACGTAAAACCTGAGAGAGCTTAATTTTAATCAGAGAAAAAGACAGAGTTAACACAGGTTTTGCCTGTTAGTTGGTGGCATGCTGTAGAGAGATTTCCTGATTTGGCATCAGCAGCAAAAAGCTGTGGCCTACCAAGTGCTGTGAAAGGGCTTGATCATGCCTAGCCAATGAGGCAACAGGCAGACTCTAGTGTGGCTCCTCTGGGCCTGGTAGGCCTTAACTTCCTACAGCGGAGCATAAGGGGGAATGGGGTAAAGGAGTTACAGAGGGAATTTTGCTGCCAGCCTGGAACTTAAGACCTTGTCTACTAATGCGGAAGATGGCTCTGCTTTATCTTCCCAGTATTGATGGACGTCAGCTGTGTGTGTGTAGCTGGCGGTGGTGCTCTGTGCCAAAGGTTTGCTGTTGCTGTTCAGATTGTGTGTGAAGGGGTGCCTTCCTGCAAATGGTCTGCCCTGCTGAACTCAAGGGCCTTAATGGGGCCTGCTTTGCTCACATTCCCGATTGCTTCCAGGTAAACCAATCTTGTTTTTGTCTTGAAGAAAGATAGGGTTCTCGAACACTGTGGCAACCTGGTAGAGTTACTCATATATGACCTATCATAGTGACTCTCGGAATAACGGAAGACAATGAAATAGTAGAAGTTCATTGTTGGGCCTGGGGCGGAGAGGACAAAGCTACTGAGGAGATTGTGGATGGAGTTGAAGGTTCTGTACGGTTTAAACTACAGTGTTTATTTATGAGAGTGGGGTATTGACCAAGGAGGGATTATTTATGGTGGTGCATGACAAAAGGTCCCAACAAAACTGCGGCTGCGTGAGTCGCCTATCCTAGGTTTCTTATGTCTCATTTTATCACCACGAGCAGTTTGCTTCTGTGAGCTAAGTTTTGCTTCTGACAAGGAGAGGTCACGACGTGCACGATAGTATAAGTTGACATGGTGCCTTCCTTCCTGACTGGCAGATCCCCAGCATTTAGTACAGCAGACAAAAAGATGAGAGAAATGGGACCAGCAAACATGGATTCAGTCTACACTCACTACCCAGCTAGGAAATTGTCCTGTGCTCTCCTCTTCCTCTAGACAGTTATGTGACTAAATGTGATTGATTGCAAAACCCCCAAAAGTCCCGTTTCAAAGAAAGTCTTGTCATTTTTCTGTAAGATACCTTTAAATCCTTTATGTCCCTCAGCAAATATTTATATACCACCCCTTATCTTGTGTGCACTGGTTCAGTATGGAGAGGGTAAGCATGTGTGGTGGCTTGAAAGAAAATGACCCCCAAAGGGAATGGCACTATTAGGACGTGTGGCCTTGTTCGAAGAAGTGTGCCATTGTGGGGGTGGGCTTTGAGGTCTCCTTTGTTCAAGCTACATTCACTGACCCAGTTCACTTCCTGTTGCCTGCAGGTCAAGATGGAGAACTCTTAGCTCCTTCTCCAGCATCATGTCTGCCTACGTGCCACCATGATGATAATGGACTAAGCCTCTAGAACTGTATGCCACCCCAATTAAATGCTTTCCTTTATAAGAGTTGTAATCATGGTGTCTCTTCTCAGCAATAGAAGCCCTAACTAAGACAGCATGGAAAGACGTGGGCATTAGACTGATAGTACACAGTAAGAGGACTAGATGTTCCTAGGAATGAGGGCACCCACTAGTACAAGGTGGCATGAGATTGTTTTCAAATAAAGGAAACAGCCAGTGTGGTACAGGAACTTAGAGGTTTGTACCTGAGAAGGCCTTCAGAAGCCTCCCAGGTGCTTAGCTAGGAGAAGGGGATACAAAACAAATCAGTTTTGATGACCTTGGTAAGATGGACTGAGTAGGAAACAAACTGAACTTCTTTTCTAAATTTCTTAGGCCTGTTGTTACTAGGGAGTTCATCTGTCTTCTATTCTTGGACCCATCTCATATTCTCTGTGCTAGGATCCTAAGATTTCCAGAGAAGCAATGAGGCCAAGTATAGGGCTTTTAAAACTCCCTTTCACCCATGAAATTTTTTCCAACCCAGGTGTACAGGTATATAATATAGGTATACATATATTAAGTATTTGCTGATACTAATGAATTAATTTATTCTAAAAAGATCTACTTTATTAAAGATGAGACCTAATTTGCATACTAATAAGATGAATGTCCTTGCTTATATTTATATAAAGAATTAAATCTTTACTGAATGTTTGATGCTGCAGAATATAGATCATTTTTGGTGATTTTGAGGGTTGAACAATATTTTAATTTTATAACCACCAGTGCTGAGAATGCTGCTATCTATAACTATATAGTATGCAATGGCAGAATTATGTTTAAGACTATGTAAGAAACTTGGATATTCTGTGCTGATCCCAAGCTAAAATCCACTAACAGATTTTTTTAATGAAATAGCTCAGTGAACATCTCTTAAAATCAAACATTTTAACAATCTAATCCCAAGATATACTAATTTAATGCTTAACATGCTGAGGGATTAGGAGAAAAATATTACTGAGTCTTTGTTTTCCACAATTATACCATTATGCTTCCGTGATACCATAACCCTTGGTATGTAAAATAAAACACTGCAGTTCACATCAGTCAATAGTCCCCAGTCTGGGCTGAGAAGTATCACTGTATATAGTGTTAGTGTGTGCAATGTAGAGGGTGCATATTGTGTGTTCAGAACCAAGGCTGCAAAGAGGTTGTGTGACAGATACACCATGAATGAGCATTTCCAGAAACCCCTGATATTCACTGAATGTACTGAGTCTGAGTCAGTTTTTACTGTTGTGCATTCAGGCGCCTTGTGATGCTGCCAATTTTTAAAAGACTTAGGTTATCCTTTTAAATTATGTGTGTTCGTGTGTCTATATGGCTGTGCACATGAGTGCAGGTGCCTGTGGAGACCAAAATAAGGGGCATAGAATAATATCCTGGAACTGAGTTACAAGTGCTCACAAGGCATTCCACTTAGGTGCTGGGAACTGAACTCAGGTCCTCTGCTAGAGCAATGCATGTTCTTTTCTTTTCTTTCTTTTCTTTTGGATTTTTTGAGATAGGGTCTCTCTTTAGCCTTGGAGCCTGTACCGGGACTCCTTCTGTAGACCAGATTGACATTAAACTCATAGAGATCCACCTGCCTCTGCCTCCTAAATGCTGGGATTAAAGGCATGCGATGCATGTTCTTAAAGAGCCATCTCTCCAGCCTTTGTTTCTAAACTTTTAGCAACAGCCTGATTTAGTTGAGTGATCAGAGCCTAGCAAATAAAAAGTTTTAGAAGCTATTAACTCCAATAGTTAGTGGGATCTTAAACAATTGACTTAACAATCTTGTTTCTCACTGGCAAACAGGGATGATGATGATGATGATAATAATAGTAATAAATAATAAAAATATTCAGTTTATAGAGTTCCCTAGAGTATTAAATGAATAAGTCATGTTAAGATGCTAAGCTCAGTGCTGGTTACATATTACTCATTCATTAAATAAACATTTATCAGGCATTTTTCTCTGCGTGTGTGATATAACAAGGAACAAGAAAGATGAAATCCTTCTTTTCATTGGGGGTATTATAAATGCTGAAGGAGAAGGGGATGCAGGCATTTTAGTCAAGGAACTGTTAATCTGTCCATTCCAGATTTTCCCTCCATTTTCTACTCTGAAAATCCCAGTGCTTTGCGAGTTGTCTCTTAGTTTGTTTTCATTGTTCTCTTCCTAAATGCATCTGTATTAAAAGCTATGGATTTTCTTCAAGCCAAGCTTTGGTCGTATTTCCTAATGCTTGAGGATGACAGATTTTCATTGTCCATGTTCATCAAGGTGCTGGTTTGTCTCTTTCTATATTTGCCCAGTTCCCTTTCCATTTTCTTTATCATGCCTATAATGCAAGCAAGGTCAGAGGTTTGGCAGCTAAGCCACCTTATCTTGGACATCCAGCCTCCAAAAATGGTTAGTAAAAGAGACCTCAGCTTCATAAAGTACATCACCTCGAGCATTTCCTCCTAACAATGGAGGACAAACTAATAGAAGACATTGTAGTATTAAAGAGACAGATAAGAATAGTAAGATCATTTTCCTAATTCAGAAAGGATAAACCAGTCTCTTCAGGATGGCTTCAGATCTGCAAAAAGAACTGATGCAGTAAGACTAATGAGAAAAATTTTCATGTTAGGGTAGGACAGTGATTCTCAAACCTGAGCATCCATCAGAATCCCCACTGAGGGCCTGTTAAGGCACAGCTCATTGGGCAACATCCCAGAGCTTATGATTTAGTAACCTTGTAGTGGGGCTCTCAGGCTTTGCACTTTCCCTCAGTTCTCAGGAAATGCTGCTGCTGCCAGTCTAAGGGCTGCAATTGGAGACCCTTTCATCTAGGAAAGTGATGACAGAGCAGGCAATACTAGTGGGGACTGGCTTAAAGAGGAAAGAAAGATGGAGGGAGAAGCCATGAAGCTTGGGGATTGAATATGGGGCAAGATTTGACTGAGAAATCCAAGATAACTGTACAAAGATACCAACTTTTGGTGACTTAGAGATTGTGAGATTTATGGAAGCAAACTTGCAAACGCCTACAAGTAGAATTCAGTCACATAGCATGTACTAGGAAAACAAGTGAGGTTTCTCTTCGTCTTTGTACTATGGCACTCAAGGCTAAAGTCTTCTTGCCTTTTTCTGTGGAAGAACAGCCTTTCAAGGAGAAAGCACAGGTCTGGATTTGCTCTCTCTTCTAGAATGTGACTTTTGAGTACGGGAAAAAAAATGAAGATATAATGGGAGGTGGTAAAGAAAGTGGAAAGAATTTACATATTCTAGACATGAAGAGCGTGTCTTCGCACTGTCAAGTGTTCAATATGTATAAGTAACTAAGACCAAGAGACACAGCAAAAGAGTAAAACAGCTGGGACCGCCCAGGGAAGCTACCGAGACAACTGATAACAGTTTCTAAGACAAGCCCTCTCAATTCCAGACTGCCAAACCTTTCCTCTGGACTCTGATGCCCTGATATTCTGACTGGTGCCAACCTAGTGTGAATTCTCTTACCTGCTTCTCTCTACCGGGCTTCCTGTAGCTAAGCAGAAGCTCCACAGCGCCCACCACTTCCTTGCGGATGGCATAGAGCAATGCATCTCCCACATACACGCTATGGTTCAGCAGTAGCTCCATGATCTCCAAGTTCTCATTCTCGATGGCAATGAGCAGGGCGTTCCTGCCCAAAGGATCCACGCAGTTGATGTTGACATTGTAGTAGATCTCAGCCTCCTGCAGCGCCTGCTTCACGGTGCCATAGTCCCCCTTCTCCACGGCACTAAGGAAGGCCTTCTCCTCAGCAGAGAGCTCCGTCTCAGCCCTCACGATTTGCAGGGGAATGCGGTCTCTGTAAGGTGAGTAATTGACCTTCTTGTAGTACAGCTGGGCCATGGCTCACATCAACTTAGAAAGCTAAGTGTGGAGAGAGGGAGAGAGAGATGAAAGATAGTTTTAGTTACCTGAAGGTTTCAAATGGCCACTCATAATCCCTTTCTAACGGGATTTCAAAATTTCGAAGCTTTTCAATGACATCAATGTTTCACTGTTGCTGAGGAGCAGAGCAACAGAAACCCAGGCTTTGGTCAGAAAGACTTGGGCTCGAACAGTTATTTAACACTCACCAGCTCTGTGATCTTGGATAAGTTACTCAAACCCTCTACTGCATTTGTTCCCGATATTATCCATACTAATGTTATTAGCAGTTATCAGTTATCATCTAGTGCTTACCAAGTCTCATGCTAGAGAACAGCCGCTACCCTGAAAAGCTACTCTGATAGTTTAAGGCGTTATGGATTACCAACCCCCTTAAAATATAGCACAAAGTCCACCGTCCTTTCCTTTCTTTTCACTGTCGAAAAATATCTCCGGGAATACTTAATACTTGTGATCAGTGGTGCTAAGTTGCTGCTCACATAGGGCCAGTTACTTTTGCTCTCCCGGGTCTGTGGATCTTTTTGCAATCTAATTTCCAAGATTACACTTGCCACTGTTCCGGAGGCACATTTCAGACTGACATTCTGTTGTAGGAGCTGGGAGTACAGTTCAGTTGGTAGAATGCTTGGCTAACATCCACAGAACCCTATGTTCTGTGGATTGCTCACTCCACATGAGCTGGATGGATGCACAACTGCAATTCTAACACTCAGAGGGTGGTGAAAAGAGAATCAGAAGTTCAGGGTCATCCTTGGCTTTACAGTGGGCTCAAGGCTGGCCTAGGATACATGAGACCATGTCATTTATATATATATATATATATATATATATATATATATATATATATATATATACCATACATATAATATATATAAATATATAAGACACTCTCACACACACATATATGGTTTAGTGTTAAGTGCAGCCCTGCTCCTCGATGATGGTCACTGGAGAAGTATTGACTTCCACAGGACAAAGCCATCTGCAAAAGATAAGCCTGGACTAGCTCCCCAAAGCCACCCCTATTTCTTTCTGCCACCACGCCAATCTCGGAAGCTAACAGACTGGAGAATCAATTTGACTTAATTCTGAGAAATGAATGGTCTGTTTTGTCTGTGCCAGATCTAAGGTCAGATCACACTTAATAGAACTGATGCTGAGGTGAAAATTAAATAGGTTTGTACTGAGCTCCGGCAATGTGGTTAAATTTTCTCTGAGAGACCAAGAAAAGAAAAGCACCTGTGCCTGCAATCATATGGAATGAATCACAGGGTAGAGCTCTTGCTTTGCAATTTACAGATCAAATTCACTCCCATTCCTCATTGACTGCTTGCACTGGCCCTGTGAGGTGGGAATGATGGTACTCTTCAGGGGCAGAAAATGAGATTAGATCTATTAGCTGATTGGCTGTTCTGTCTCCACGGTCTCCAAGCCCCTCTGGAGTTAAGATGGCCTTATTTTAGTACTTTTCATTAAGGAACCATTTCAGTAGTGGAAGGAGATGGAAATGTGATAAAGAGCCCCTTGTCTCATCTCCTGGCTGTAAGGGAAGGCGAGGAACTTCCACAAACATTTACCTCACTCTTTCAGTTAATTACAGCCCTGCTTTGGCAGAGTGAGAAGCATATATTAGATCAAGTAGCATTTGCAATTCATATCCTTGTGATCTTCTGGGAAGTTAGCATTTGAAGATGACTGCTGGCTGCCTTTGGCCATGAACAGGCCTAAATGACGAATTCTTTCTTTGTCCAGATCTCAGAAGAGCAGGTGCTGTTTGGCTCTCTAGAGAGACTCTGTTATGTCTTTCACTAGTGTGTTGGTTAGGTTTTGTCAACTTGACACAGACTCCAGTCACCTGGAGAGAAAGGGACCCTCAAACGAGGACTGGTCTCCATCTTAACCGAGGACTGACCTCCATCACATTAGCTTGATTGCAAATTAATATCAGAAGGTTTGGTTCACCGTGGGTGATGACATCTCTAGGGAATTGGGCCCAGGAAACATAAGAGAAGTAGCTGAAACTGGGTGGTGGTGGCATACACCTTTAATCACAGTCCTCAGGAGGCAGAGGCAGACAGATCTTTGTGAATTCCAGGCCAGTCTGGTCTATAGAGTGAATTTCAAGACATCCAGGGCTATATAAAGAAATACTGTCTAGAAAACAGAAAGAAAAAAATTGAAGAAAGAAAGAATGGAAGGAAGGAGGAAAGGAAGGAAGAAAGAAAGGAAGGAAAAAAGAAAGAAAGAAAGAAAGAAAGGAAGGAAGGAAGGAAGGAAGGAAGGAAGGAAGGAAGGAAGAAAAAGAAAGGTAGCTGAGGAAGCTGTGCAGAGCAAGCCAGTAATCAGCTGCTTCTATGGTTCCGCCTTCTGTACCTGCTTGAGTTCCTTCCCTGACTGATGGACAGGGATGGGCAAGTGTAAGACAAATACATCTTTTCTCTTCCAAGTTCTTTTTAGTCATGATGTTTTTCGCAGTAACAGAAAGAAAACCAGAACAGCTACTTTCAAAGAACTTAGTAGAGTCTAAAGGAAATTGGCACTTGGAGAAAGCACTTACCACTGAACAGCATATGACTTTGATAACACTAACTTTAGCCTGCCTCTCTGCATCTGTGTCGGCATCAGAAAGTGGGAGGGGAGAAGAGGGTGAGCCCCGAAGACAGACTCAGGAGCTCTCAGGCTTCTGTCACGATAACTTACTTGATTGAAGCACTTCCAGTGTGTCCGGTATCTGCTAATCCCTGTGGTGGGGGTAAGATGGCAGAACAGACCCTGTCTTCACTATTTTCACCTTCACTGCTAAGACATGTTGGAACTTTTGATCAGCCTGACTCCACTGTTTCCCCTCCACTTCCAGTCTACCCCTAATTTATTCTATGAAGCACAAATCTGATTTTGTTTTGCTAATCTTTCATCATTTCTTGATTCTCTCTCTCTCTCTGTCTCTCTCTCTGTGTCTCTGTCTCTCTCTCTCTCCCACTCCCTCTGTGTGTATGTGTGTGTACACGTGTGCATATGGAGGACCAAGATTAATATCAGGTGTCTCACTTTGTGACCATCCACCTTAACTTTTGAGACAGGGTATCTCAATGAACCTTGAACTCATGAATTTGATTAGACTTTCCCATCAGCAAATTCTAGAGGTCCTCTTTTCTTTGCCTCCTAAGTGCTGGGATTATACATGTGTACGCTCATGCTCAGTTTTTTTTTTTTTTTTTAATGTGGGTACCTAGAGATGTAAAATCAGGTTCCCATGCTTGGATGGCAAGCACTTTACTTAGTGAGCATCTCAGCCCCTCCAGCTAGTCTTCTAATGCAATTACCACCTTTTATAAGGCCTGCAGAGGCTTGGCTCTTGTTTACTTTTCTGACCTCTTCTTAAACTACTCATCCTAGCCACAAATGTTTAACCTATGATGACCCTTTTGATTCTTCTGTGATGCCAAGATTTTTCCAACTCAGAGACCTTTAATTCCAAATTAAATCATTTTTTTCCATGTCCTTCCATCTTTTAGTTCTTACAAATATATCACCCCTGGAGCTGTCCTCTCACGGCTCTCCAAATTAGTCCCTACCTATCCTTCTCTCTATGGCCCTGTCTTCTCCCTCTTTAATGCTTACCAAAATTTCTACTTATTTGTCTTATCAGTTCATTGTTCTTCCTAAATAGCCTTAAAGCTCAAGCTCAAGAATTGTACCAAGTCCTGGCTTTCTGGTGCCCACTCCCTATTCAGTGACTGGCACAACCTGGATACTCGATTGATGCTAGATGAGTAAATAGGCCAACCTTACATACTATTTCATTATCTCTTTTCATCCCTTCTCGAGTTCTAGCCACACTGAACCACATTCTGAACTTGTTCTTTTCGACAAGTTCTTTGCGTCTGGACATCACCTTATTCTCTCCACTTAGCTAACTTCTCGTATTTCAATACCTCCTCAATCATAATCTGTTCTTTGCAAAAGTTTACCCAGTGCCTGCAGGAATTCAGCCAGTCTTCCCATTCTCTACTGCTAGGTTAATCACATTTCTTCAGTGATGCCAACTACACATTTGTCTTCCTATGACTAGGGTAACAGGACTTAAAATCTCTGTATTCCCAGCACTCACATGGGTTTAGAACATGGCAGGTAGTAGTTTAAATAGACATTTAAGGAAGAAAACCAATTGGAAGTTAGCAGACTTAAGTACTAAGTAGGTGGCACTAATTTGATGCTTTGTGATCTCAGCAAGGACTGGAGGCCTTGGAAAAGGATTCATGAAGCAAATGTGCTAATTTTGGGGAGGATAAATTAAATATACAAATATGAAAGCCATTCTGCTCCAGAGAGGGAAGGCTAAAAGTGATGAGATTGATCATGGCTTGGCTGAGAGATTGTTGGGGAGAGCAGGGAAGGCTATTTTTTAAGCTACAGCAAAATATAAGTATTAGAAGTGTAATTCATAACCTCAGTTTTCTCAGCTGAGTAGTGACCTTAAAGATTTTTGACTTTTAAGAAACCACAATAGACAAAAAGGTTGGATGAGCATTTCAGGGAGCTTTATGACCATCTTACCAAGGTACCACTGTGGAGGAAACAGAAGATACGTGTATCCCAGGCAAAAATGAAATTGAAGGGGAAAAAAAAACCCATTCTGTTCTCTATTATGTGCCAGGCATTATGTCGGAAGTTTGGGCAATAAAGATATAAAAATAATCATTATAGTTTTGAATAGTTAATGTTTCCTGGGCACTGTGCCAGGTGCTGGGTCTGCACCATCACTACAATCGCCTCTAATAGTAATGAATGCAGCAAGCAGTGCCATTCATTACATTCTTACTATGTGCCAGATGCTAGGTACGTGGATTAAAATCATAAAGGAAGATGACACTAAACTCACGATAATTTGAGGCTTGAAGCAAGCATAATTGGATGATATATAGTCAAACCATAGTCTAGCTTTTCACATTGTCTCTTACATTTGAACTAATCTGCTGTGTTTTGTTTGCAGTAAGCTGCGGTAGGAGAGGCCTCATAGAATCCATAAGTTGAAAAGCTCACCTCCAGAGTTTAGTTTGAGATTATGATATTAAAGAGTGATTCTTTTGTATTAAGTCACTAAATCTCCAAAACAGCCACTGGAAGCAATAAAGAATCACATGGCTAAAATCTCGTAATAGCTTTACATGCATCCCATCATTAGAAATGTTATTATCATGTAAATAAAAGTTTATCTGACTAGAAGGACAGGAAAGATGTGAAAAAGGGAAAAGGGAGAGGCCTTGTGTCTGACCTTGGGAACATCTTTATGAGCATATCATTTTTAAATTTAATTAATTGATTTTTTAACCTGACTGAAGTTTCCCCTTCATCCTCTCCTCCCATTTCCGAGACTCCCTTCTCTGCTCCCCTCAATCCACCCCTTCTCCATTTCTGTTCAGAAAGGGCCAGGCCTTCCATGGGTATTAAGAAAGCATGGCATATCAAGTCATGGTAAGACTAAGCACTGCCCCCCTCTCCCCCGCTTGGGCAAGGTAATTCAGTATGAGGAATAGGCTCCCAAGAGCCAGTCAAAATCTTACGGATAGCCCATGTTTCCATTGTTAGGAGTCTCACAAATGGACCCAACTATAGAACTGTTACATATATGTGCAGAGGGCGTAGGGCAGTTCCATACAGGCTCCCTACTTGGTGGTTCAGACTCTGTGAGCCCCTATTAGCCCAGGCTATTTAATTCTGCGGGTTTTCTTGTGATGTTATTGACCTCTGGAGCCTACAATCTGTCTTCCCCATCTTCAGCAAGATTCCCTGAGCTCTGCCTAATGTTTGGCTGTGGGTCTCTCCATCTATTCTTGGGAACCTCTTCTAAGGAGCCACACTTAGCTCTACACTATGTGCTGAAAAGGAAACAAAAGCCACTTTCCTATGTTACCTGTTGATATACGGGCCCATGCAGATGCTTAATGACTTGCTACCCCCTTTGAACTCTTCTAGATCCCACCATTGGGGCCACCCGACCCTCATAACTTTTTCCTCACTTCAGGTGGACACTGATCTCCTCTCCATATGCTTACTACTAGTTTCTCTTCACCATTATTAAGGAATTAAGGAGCTGATGATGAGAGTGTCTGGGGTCTCTTGAACTGTTAGCTGGAAGATTCCTTCCTGTTGCTCTTTACGTTTAGACTTGCCGGATTGCCCCTCATTAGCTTAAGGCAAGTGTTTGAGGTCCATTCTTAAATAAAGAAAACAAAACCAGCCTGTATTTCATGGCATTCTGCCAGTAAAGCCCATTGCCCATAGAGTTCCCCAAACATGAAAGATTAAGAATTCTCTAACAAGCTGTCTCAGAGGGCTTATCATGTTCTCTCTTTCTTTTGATACTGACCAGAGGAGTTTGTCTAATGGCACCTGTGACATTTGTGGGATTAAATCATGTGATTTCAGGAGCTAAATCGATGGACTAGGCAGAAGGCCAGAGTACAAAGTTGACTTTCCAAATCCCAGCCCAGATCACTGCCCAGCACAGGTCTTTTTTTTGTGAAGAATACAGTCTGGCTTTCCACCTAATTAAAAGTTAACTTCGTTAGAGGTATCTGGTACACACACACTGGTTAGATTGTGTGCCGGGTGGATTGAGGTTTTACTATTGGGAACTCTGTGACCTCTCATCATTATCCATGTTAAGTATCCAATAGAACACACCTTCATTGTCATTCTGATGCAAAGAAATTTAATGGTACATTTTTGCCACCTAAAGTATGGATACCTTAAAATGAATCTTGCTGTATGCCAAACACTGTGATGTCTATAGTGTGTATTTCATAGACCAAAGTCCCTTTGTGAATTAGTCAGAGGAAGGTTGTGGGTGTAGAGTGTCAGAGCACTTTGGCTTCTTTCCAACTACAATTTTGCTCAATTCCTACTTTTATTTCATTTTATTTATTATTGGACTTTTGAAGCAGGCTCTCACTATGCAGGTCAGGTTGGCCTTTAACTCATTGTTCTACCTTAGCTTCTAGAATGTTCGAATTGTAGATGTGAGTCACCACTCTCAGTTCAAACTTCCTAAACAGGAAAGTAGTAAAACAATAGTCATCTTCTGTCAAGTTCATATGATTACTCTCCTGCAGAATGTTTTGCAGGTCATCTATAATATGCTCCATTCAGATGAAAGGTTTCTGTGACAATGTCCTTGATAATGACCATGTGGTTATGGAGCACCTGTGCTGATAGGAAACTAATCTCTCTCTGAAATCACATGCCTACAACTTTCAGTTCCCTGCAAATGCTCCCTCTAGAGCAATATCTAAAAACCCATTTTTTCCCCTCCACTGATAGCCTGGAAATACTTGATGTTAGTAATCATGCTTTTCTCTTTTCAATTATTTCCTTATCTGAAATTGATATTCTGTTTCATAAAGTTATGATAGCAACAAATCATTTTTGTTTAGGATTAAGGCCCACTCTATGAGATGGAACCAAAACATGATACTGCTTAAGTGAGCAAGGACCTGTGGCTAGCTTGGTCATGGGCCCTAATGGAAAATCTAATGCTATTATTCTGCTAAAGGAACATATCAATAAATGACTCTCAATGACATATTTCTATACCAATAGATCAGGGCATCTCTGACTCCTCATTGGAGAAGCTTCTTCAATTGTCCACATATTGCTTATTATTTAAGCACTTAGCTCTTTCATATAAATACCATATGAACAATAGCGTTATACATCATGTGTGCTTGTCAGTTCTCAGAAGTCAATACATGGTAGGTTCTCAATAAATATGCGTGGAAACACCACATAACAGAGTAGTAGAGATAGACAGGGAAATGCTCTGTTGGTAGGACCCTGCTTTTGTTTGTATGTATGTCACCACCATAACGTCAGCCAATAGCCGCTGAGATACCAGCCCATTAAAAAAGTGGCTACTTCCCTTCTCGCTCTCTTTGCTTCCTGCTCTGGTTCTGGCGACTAGACTTCTTCCTAATTGCGCAGAGGGCTGTTGTCTGGGATGGTTATCTTTAAGTTTTTCCCCTTTAAATAAATACCACCCTATTAATCATAATTCCAAACTGGTGTGGCATTGTTTATGACTTATGCCTTCACTCCCTCACCACACGGAGAGTCTTAATCAGTATAAAGCTAACCCAATATTGGTAATTTTGTTTCTTTGGAGAGGCAGAAAGCTAGATTTGGGGAATTGAAATA
Source organism: Microtus ochrogaster (assembly GCF_000317375.1). Classification (NCBI taxonomy): domain Eukaryota; kingdom Metazoa; phylum Chordata; class Mammalia; order Rodentia; family Cricetidae; genus Microtus; species Microtus ochrogaster. Next base: position 3,901,991 of record NW_004949132.1, on the reverse strand, counting down.
ATTCTGACCAATGAGATGTTCTGAGAGATTATTTCCTTTCTCCCCCCCTCCAATGTCATTTGAACGTGAAACCAAAGACGTTAGCAGCCATTATGTGCAGAAAGCCAAACATTAAGCCATGTAGCATACATGGTAATGATGCCCTAAATTGGGTCTTTGAATTAATCCTCGTGAATCTCGCTCAACTTCTGTACTTCTAGGTGTAAGATGATAGCATCCATTTGCTAATAATCTACTTTTATCCAATTTTGTTAAAAGAACTAAAAACACCACTCACATAATAGCATTTTCTCAAATATAAATTACCAAAATGAAACCTCTGAGATAGAAAATGTGAACAATAGTTTCATTAAAATAGTCTGAAATATCTACCTATTCAAAGTCACTCAGTTCAGATGATTTTATATCTGTGCATAGAACTTTAAAAAGACACCCGATTTTCTTGATATTAAGAATATTTCAAAAAAGGATATTTCAGATCACAAAAAGAATGAGCAATCCCAAACTAACTCTGTGGAGCTATAATAACGTAATGTTCAAACCTAATGAAAATGCCCTAAATCAAAACTGTATACCAATTTTAATCATGACAAAACCTTTGAGAATTTTAAAACAATTATTAACATTCAGCACTCATTTACTTATGAAAATCTAAGTAAAATTATAAAGTAAGTAAAATAATTGTACAAAATTTATTATTATTCGAAATTAATAAAAATCCAACAATTTATGAAATAGTAAACTCATAGCCACTAAAATCCAAGAACAACATAGAGATGGTACTGTAACTACTGGTATTCAGAATTTTAAATTCTGAGTAATATATTGGAAAGCACATGAAATAATCATGAATATTTAGACAGAAATAAAAAGCATATTTATATACACAGTGTATATATATATGTGTGTGTGTGTGTGTGTGTGTGTGTGTGTGTGTGTGTATAAATATATGAAAATATCCAAGAAACTAACAAAAGACTGTTAGAAATACAAGAAATTTTGGTGGGGTGACAAAATACAAGAAAATTATTATCGTCAATTAGAAATTTCCATGAAAACATCCAGTTCATCATAGGAACATCATGTAAGGATCCTTAGGAATAAACTTAACAAAAAGGAATATTAATCATGTAACAAATTTATTGGAGAGTATAAAACTAGGCCTAAGGGAATAGGAAAACATGTTACTTGAATAGATGGATTTTATCTACAAAATACAATTTCCCATATCACGATATACATTCAAATTTTCCACACTAGGATATATATTCTAAAAAGTACCAATATTCAGGGTGTATACAGAACTGGGCAAAATGATATTTAAATGGAATGATAACTGCATAAAACTTATATGAAAATTTTGAGCAACGTGAAGGAAAGATACCAATAAAAAAATGACACACTAAGGAATTCCAATTGTCACTCCACTAACCATCAACCAACCCGACAGAAATTAACTTTGCATGTGTAAAAACTCCCAGGCTGAATTCCACTCACCCAGCATATACATTGGCCTAGGCTGGTCAATTCCCTAGAACCTTGCTTGCTAACACTGGTCCCAGTCTCTCAGGCTTTGCTCTGCTCATGTAGTCTGTGCGCTAGTTGAGCCATGACTGCCCCAGATTCCTACCCACCTGCACCCTCCCCACATTACCAGAAGGCCCAGTTTAAGTTGATCATGTAGCCCAGCCTGGTGACCAACTTGGATTCCTTCCTGCCTTCTCACTTCTCACGTTGCCCAGGCCCAGCTAAAGCAGCACAGCTGGCTCAGCACCCAGGCTACCCAGCAAGAAGTCACATTTGCAGGTTTCCTTGGTTACGGCTGAATTGGACTCACACCCTTTTCCTCCAATCAAAATCCGACACTGAGTATCTGAAAAATTGACCTATCAAAGTTTAATAGACAAAATGAATCTATACATTTGAGAAATACTCAAAGATACTAACTGTAAATTCTAAGGTAGATAATAAGAAAACAACCAAAGCCAGCCATGGTGACCCACATCTTTAATCCCGGAACATGGGAGGCAAAGGCAGGCAGATTTCTGTGATTTTGAGACCAGCCTGGTCTACATAGTGAGTTTCAAGACAGTGAGAGCTGCATAGTGAGACTCTGACTCAAAAAATGAGAGACAGAGACAGTCAGAGACAGCAAAACAGAAAGTGATGGAGAGATCCAGATATAGAGAGAGAGGGAAGGAGAGAAGGGGTTAAAGGAGGGAGGGAGAGAATAATGTAAAAATACCCAGAAAGGGAAATGAGAAAAGCAGGTCATGATGAATTGCAGAACAAAGACTGTTTATAAAACAAATAGAAAATAAATATTAAATATGCAGAAGTCCAGGGATTACAGCTTGAAAGATTTGAACAAGGGAAATGAAAAATAAGTTTTAAGATGTTTGGAGGAGAAATCTAGTCAACATTTGAAACTAAGCACTGAGAAGGACAGAGATAGAATTCCCAGCCGCAGTATACTGTTCAAAGGTTCTCAGCTTTTGCTGTACATTAGAACCATTTGAAGAGTGTTAAAAAAAAAAAGGTACCCATGCCTGGGTCATCCACTCCCTTACATTAACATTTTAAAATAGCTCCCCAAATGAATGTAATTCACATGCGAGACAGACCACCATCATTGTCAAAGACATCGAGTGCTGTTGGGAGTAGATGTAGTCATCATAGAGAACAGAAAGAGATTAGAATTGTTGGGAAATTTTCTTTCTTTTTTTCTTTCCTGGTTTTTCAAGACAGGGTTTCTCTATGTGACTGTTCTGGTGGCTATCCTGGAACTGGCTTTGTGGACTGGGCTTGCCTTGAACTCACTGAGATCTGCCTGCCTCTGTCTCCCAAGGAGAAATTGTCTATAGAGGATGGAGAAAGGCTTAGATCTTTGTTTTCAAGCACAGTAGCCATAAACCACAGGTGAATATTTAATGAAATAATTCAGCCCCTCTGTTGTACCAGCCACATTTTATTTTTTTTTATTGGTTACTATTTAAAATGTTTCATTTATTTTACATCCTGATCTCAGTTTCCCCTTCCTCTTCTCCTCCCATCCCCTCCTCTCCCACTGCCTCCCCTCTAACTCTCCCCCATCCACTCCTCCTCCATCTCTGTTCAGAAAGAGGCAGGCCTCCCATGGGCCTCAACAAAGCTGAGCTAGGACCAAGCTCCTCCCACCACATGAAGGCTGGGCAAGGCAACCCAGCATGGGGAATAGTTCCTCAAAACTGGCTTAATTGCCAGGGACAGGTCCTGATACCTCTGCTAGGAGCCTACAAACAAACAAAACTATACAGCTGTCACAGACATGCAGAGGGCCCAGGTTGGTCCTACTACCAGCCACATTTTACACACTTAACAGACACATGTCCATAATATGATGCTGGATTCTGGAGGAATAGGATGTTTTCATGCTTGTTGGCCTAAATGCCTTCTTCACCTTTGAAATGTCTATAGTAAAGAAGATTTCTCCAGGTCTACAAAAAATTATACAGCATATGCGATCAAATTTGGGTCCTTTGATTTGTAGAATGCATTTTCATGGCTTTGGGGATGTATTCAGTACTCTTCTCCATGTAGGATATTTCCTCCACTTGATAATGTCCAGGGAAGTTTTGTCACACCCGTGGAAGCTAGATTAAGTCAATACTGTTCACTTTGAGCAAAATTATATATTTTCTCCTTCATGTCACTTCTGCTGCACAGGGGACTTTAAATCTCTTGCTCGAAACTCATTATCACCATGTCTTCAGGATGTTCTTTGAAGCAGTCAAGGGAAGACAGAAAGCAATGACACCGACTGTAGAAACTAGAAGGCAGTATAATTGGTTAAAGGTGCAGCATCTGGATATTAGGCTGAGAACTGCTTTTATCCTTGATTGCGTAGGTCATGACAAATCGGTGTTGTCCTTCGCTTACCCCTTAAATTTGAAATCTGAAGTGACAATGTTCACACAGGAGTTTATTGGCAAACTCTCTTTAAGTGGGGCAGAATGACTTCTTATTAATTGTAGGAACATTTAGAGGATATGAGCAAAGGGTACACGGGAGTTCTTTAGATTTATTTTTGCAACTTCTCTACATCTATGAAATTATTTCAAAATAAAAATTAGAAAGATGTATGCATATGAGTAACTTATGAACACTTTCTCATAAAAATTCAAATGATATTTAAACTAACCCTTTATCTTTCCCCTCTGTGTATTGTTAATGTGTTTGTTCTTAACATAGGTTTTTCTACCTAGTGTTTTTACTTAATATTTTGTAGGAACATTTCATACATCACTTCCTACATTAACATTTTCTGTATCTCCATCCTCAGCACTATTTTCCCTTGTAGGAGAGTGGCCTCAATTTAAGAGTGAGATATTGTGTTTCATACAGTCACATGCTAACACATCATGCTAAGTGGCTATAATAGTTTATTGATGTTAATAAACTCGACTATTCTCCATTTTAAAGACATTTAAGGTTGCATTCATTTATATTTATTGCTATAAATTAGCCTTTGACATTATACATATATTTATATATTAAGATCTTTATATATATTCACAATTATTTTCCCAGTACATCTTCCCAGAAGTCAAATTACCAGGGCATTTAAAAAAAACTCTCACTACATACTGATGAATGTCCTAATATTGGTTTCCTTTATCAGCAGTGGTTTTTACATGGGGAGAAAAACACAAGAAATCCCAGGTAACAAAACTTAACCCTTCATGTTCAATGTGAATGATAGTTCAAAGTTCTTTCTTTCTCAGCCATTCCAAGAGTCTGTGCTGCCTTAACAAATGGACACTTTGGCGTGGATGAAATCCATGTAAGGGTTTTCAACTTATGGTCCTTTGATCTTGTGAAGATGAGACATTTGGAGCCCTTCAAGTGACAGCCTATTATTCCCCATAGTCACAAGGAATCATCTCTCTTTCAGAGTAGGAGATTACAGAATGGGTAGCAGATGTTAACAGTTCTTTTTTCTACCATTTTTTTTTGTTTTAATACAGCGTCTCAGGTAATCCCAGCTGACCTTAAACTTACTATGCGGACAAGAATGGCCTGAACTCCTGATGCTACCCCGAGTGGCTGAGCATCTACAGCTTTACTACCATCCAGGCAATTTTTCCATCTCTAAAAGAAAACAAAAACAACAACAACAAAAAACAAAAACAAAGCAGAGATCAATGCCCTGAGCATAGCTGTCAGTAAATAAAATTCTAAAGGTTAATATTAAGTTGAGGTATTGGGTATAGTAGTTAGGAAAATAAGTAGAATACTAGAGCCTGGGTTGAATCTTTATGGTTGGGTAGTATTTAAATAGGAAGCTATAGGAGCTGGAAGAATGTTTATTATATCAGAAGTCAAGGATAGGAATTTGCACTCTCTAAGGTAGGGCTAGGTTTGAAAATAAAGGGAATAATATAGAAATAGGTAAAGGAAATAATATAGGAATAGGTGAGGTATGTCCAGCCATGTGTTGAAAGATTGAAAATCTAGTTGAGAAACTAGGTGTTGGGAAGCCCTCTTAAGTCCTCAAAGAAAAAGAGGTTAAGAAAGATGTTTAAAGTGATTCCAATTGCTGAACCAATAGAGAACCAAATTGTGACAGAATAGAACTTTTGCTACAAATGAGGGGAATCCATTTAGAATGGAAAGGAGGAGAATTTTAGAGTTACTTGAAAGGAAGGACAAAACAGGACTTGATAACAGATAGAGGAGAGGAGATGTAGGAAGACACACAAGATAACACCCAAGTCTATGCTGAGGAATGAGAGGATTGCTTTCTGAGTAACTAAGAAAGGTCACACAGTAGGCTGATTACCAGGTCCCTATTATTGTCAAGGTAAACCGAATTTCTGTTAAAGAGATTCTATTTCTTCCTGACTTCCACTATTACTTCAAAGATGCTTATTTCATCCTTTTGGTCTTCATTTGGTAGTGGATCTTTCTATTTAACTTTGTTTCTCTGTACCAGAAGGTTCTGCAGAGTAATGATCTTAAACACTTAAATGCATATAGGAAGTTCTGCTGAGTGCTCCCTTATAAATGCAGTCACCTTCCATGTGATTTTCTCATTTTGCATATTGGGATCTCTAAAACCATTGCAAACTTGTTCTTACCTAAAAAAGAGTTTAGTATCCCACAAAATTGTTGAATTCTTTCCTTCCTTGTCTGGCCCAACATGCAACATTTGAATTTGGGATGTCACAATAGTTTAGCTTCAAAATCAAAAGAGAAAAACACATCACAGTGACTTAGATGGAAAGACTAGTATATGCTGCTGTGTGTCAAAGAGTACAAATAAAAAATACATTCTAGAATTGGTCATAGTCCCAGCTCTTCACTCAGTGGAAGTATGAATCAGCTAAGACTTATGTCTCCATTGTCTTCACTATAGTTTGAAGAAGATAAGAACACTTGTTAAGATCAATGCCATGCCTAAAACCAACTACTTATTAATTTAATAAATATTTTAAAAGCTTGAGCAGCACTTAAAGTACTTTGAATTCAGTGGGTTATGTGCAGCACCAAGTGAGGGTACAATTGTCAATCATTTACATACTTGATACAGAATGGCAAATGGGATAATTCAGGCCAAAAGACAGGAATCTTGGAGGCAAACATTCAAACAGTGTATGCCTCCGTTATTGATTAAATATACTAGCTAATCCAGATAGAATCCCCATCTCCTGCACTGAATTCAATCTAATATCATGAGCCTTTTGCAAAGGTAGAACAGAGCTAGCCTAAAAGAAGGGATTACTCTGTTTTCTGTGGTTTGTGACTATAGCTTTTCAGTGCTGACTTCCAGAAACAGCAGTCATTTTGCTCAGTACCATCTTAATGGATCATTGTGACCTTTGATTTGCATTTCTTTTCAGATTTTCTTGACTACTGCTATCTTGGGATTTTGTCTCTCATTAGAAAAGTCCCTCTTGGCCACTGGCACTCCCAGGTGAAATGTCTCTAGAGTCAGCAGGCTTTTATTTTTCTTAGAGCTTTATAGTTAACCAATTTCTTTTGAATACATTGTCTCATTAATTCTCTCACTTATCCTTGCCTACATCACAGAGTCATCATCTGCCTTGAGTATTTTTAGCATCACAGAAATAAATGACTGTAAGACTCCAGCACTAATAGGTGGTAGAGTCAGGATCATAATCCAAATTTCTGGATTCCACATGTCAGGCTTTTCTCATTTACTGGAAGATTATTTTGTCAATGAGATGTAGTGATTAAAGCAGAAACCTTTTTTGTGAGTTTTCTCTGTAGACATTCCAAGGCTTCACTTCCTGTTGTGTTTGGAGACCAGTATGCCATTTAGGATCCAGAGAAGATTTTGCCCTTGTGGATTTTTATGTTTTTATGAAGTTGTATGATGCTTACACAACAAATATACTCACACTCTGTCATTTTTGTAGAAGAAACCTTCCCCATTTTACATTTCTTTACCGTTTAGAATGTTGGCAGAGGCTGCTCATTCGTTTCCTGGCTGCCCAGATCCAAAATAATCACATTTAAAAAATTCAGAAATTCACAGGATGGGAATAAATCCATTCATTGATTTCTTTTTAGAATAATACAATTGATATCACAAACCTCTACCTATGGTAGGCAGTAAAAGGTTGGGTCAGGTTTGGTGTTAGAAGGGGTTAGAAGAATCTGAAAGGTGTGAGCTCCGTGACATGGGTGATGGGAACCAAACCTGGGTTCTCTGGAAGAGCAGCAACTTAGCCTGTAGTCATATGAAAGGAGAAAGATGTGGTTGATACTTTTTCTATACACTCTCAACGTCTTTACTCAGACCAGGGGAGGACCATTCTCCTGAGCCCCACTCAGAGAAGGCCTTCCCATTTCTATGGTTCTCAGGCCCTGGGGTCCTGTCCATGACTGTGTTCATGTCAACAATACACATTCACTCAGGATGCCATTCTCTCTCCACAGATTGCCATTCTGACTGGGATGAATTATAATTTCAAAGTTGTTTTAATTTGCATTTTTGATGGCTAGTGAGGTTGAACACCTTTTAACTATTTACCAGCCATTTGTGTTTCATCTTTTGAGACTGGTTCATTCACTTCACTGGCCCCTTTACCAATTGGATTTATGATTTCTTATTGTTTACTTGTTTTGAGTTCGTTGGCTATTTTAGAAATCATTCCTCTGTCAGATACATAGCTAGCAAATATTTCTTCTATTTTATAGATTGTACACTCATTCAATTAACTCTTTGCTGTGTGGAAATTTTTTAATTTTTTTGAAATCCCCTTTGTCAATTATTGACATTGTTTCCTAAGTGAGTAGAGTTCATATATTCATAAATGAAGGCATAAGTCACAAACAAGGCCACACTAGTTTGGAATTATGATTAATAGGGTGGTATTTATTTAAAGGGGAAAAAACTTACAGATAACTGTCCCAGACAACAGCCCTCTGCACAATCAGGAAGGAGTCTAATCTCCGGAAACGGAGCAGGAAGCAAAGAGAGAGAGGAGAGGAAAGTGGCCGCTTTTTTAAAGGGAGAGAGACCACGCCCCAATGGGCTGGTATCTCAGCGGCTATTGGCTGGAGGAGCGGGAGGACCTACCACAACGCATAAAGTCATTGCCTTTGCTTGTGTCTTAAAGTGATTCCCCTAGTTTTTAATCTTGTTAGATTCAAAGTTTTGGGCATTCTATTAAGATTTATAATCCAGCTGGAGTTGGTTTTTGTAAAGAGTGAGGGAAAGACCCGGTTTCACTCACCTTAATGTGGACATCTAGTTCTACGAGCACCGTTTGTTGTAGAAGCTGTCTTTTCTCTAATATATCCCTTTGGCCTTTTTGTGATTGAAGTTGCATGGACTAATATTGAGGTCCTCTATTCTATTCTTCCAATCTTTGCATCTGTTTTGGAGCCATTTCCAAGTTTTTTCAGTACTATGTCTTTGTATTATAGCTTAAAATCAAGTATGCCCCAGCATTGTTTTTCAGTCAGAATTGCTTTGGTTATCTAGAACCTTTTGTACTTTCATGAGCTTCCGAAAATTTTTCTCTGACTTTATAAATTTACATGGTGTGCTTGTGTATGAGTGACAGTGTGCAACTGTAGTATATGTGTGTGGTCAGACGACAAATTGTGGGAGTTGGTCCTCACTTTTCAACCATGGGAGTCCCAGTACCCACTGAGCCATCTTCCAGTCACTTCCATGGGAATTTTAAGAATTCATTTTCTATTTCTGTGAAGAACATCGTTGGCATTTTTATGAAAATTGCACTGAACTTGTAGACTGCTTATGGTAGAATATAGCTACTTTCACAATACTAATTCTTTCAATTGAGGAGTATCGGGGGTCCTTTTATGTTCTAGTATTTTCTTTCATGTTCTACTATCTTCAATTTTATTCTTCAGTGTTTTAAAGCTTTTTTTCCTGTAGAGGTCTTTCATTCCCTTGGGTAGGTTTATTCTAAGGCATTTTAAGGGAATTATGAATTGGATTGCTTTCCTGATTTCTTTCTCAGTATTACAGGCACAAACTTCCTTATCATATCAATCATCCACACTTTCCTTTGGCTTTTCACTATGAGTTTTCTGCTATTATATGAACTACTGTACATCCTTCACTTTTAAAATAGTTTTTGCTCCTATTGTAAAGTTACCATAAACTTTTAAGGTTCTTGGTGGCCTTATTATATTTTTATTCCTTAAATTAATATGTTATCAAGGTAGGACAGATAGCTAGCACACATTGTGACTTTTCCCACAGTGAATAATTAGGTCCGGAGAAGGGGATACAGTTATTATTTTGCATTCTGTAATATATTCGGATATGTGAATATTTCAGAACTGACTTCCCAAAATCAAGTGCAAGGGATACATTTTTAATTTGTGAATTTGTACTTCTCATTTTTAATTTTTCTTCTACATTTGTCTCTACTATACCTTCCAAGCACATACCCTATGGGCCAATGCTATTGAAAGGTGTTAGGTGACTAAAAGGTTTAAGGTATTGCTGCTCACAGGAAGTACTTTATCATCCTGAAAAGTGATTCTTGGAAATAGAAAAAGGCATAAAGATCTATCTTAATGAACTTTTATTTTAAAAGTTTTTGTATAAATTGTAGTGTGGATTCTTGATAATTAGTCTTAATAATAAAATCTACTAGTTCTGGGACTAAAGGCATGAGACCCCAAGTGCTGGGATCACCGTTGTGTGAGCTCTGCTTCTCTTTTATTTTTTTATTCATTTATTTTTTCTGCTTCTTTTTTAGACTGGTTAAATCTTCCACCTCCCAAGTGCTGGGATTAAAGGTGTGTGCCACCAGTGCCTGGCCTCTATGGTTAGCTAGTAGCTAACTCCACCCCCTAATCTCCAGGCAAGCTTTATTTGTTAGAGCACAAACAAAGTATCACCACAATAGATTTTGTTTTTGTAGAGTGAAATGCATATGTGTGTATTTGTCAGGATAGCCAACCACACTGGTGAGCAGGGAGCAAGGATAAATGAATTCTCTTCCTTGATTACTGACTTCCACAGTGATTCTAATTCCCAGACATAGAGGCAGTTGTATGATACAGATGGCTACGTAGCTGATTTTTGAATTTGTAAGAATGATTTTTCAATTTGGTTACTATTGAACTGAAATTATATCAATTTACACTTAAATATGTAAAAACAAAGTAGTAACTTAAATATCAGATCCTATTTCTTTTTTTGCTACATTTTACTGTTATTTATGCTTCTCAAGTTAATTTTTCTTATACCTATCTTGTAGAAACATTATATATTTTTAAGATCTTAAAATTGGCCATGGAAAAAGGTATTTGTGATTCTTGTATACCTTGTGGTTTGGCAAATGCTTCAAGTTAGGGCTAGATTTGTTATTTTATTGGTTTCTATCAGAAAGAAGTGGTGGAATGTTAAAAGAGTTTCTAGAACATATTTATGCTTCTGGTCCAAATGAAGTGAAGTAATAGGAGTTGAATCTAATTTTCTGCTTGAAACAAAGAAAAATAAAATAGAACATATAAGCCAATGAAAGTGGCCACTGAGGGATGGAAAAAACAAATGAAAAGAATCCTATAATTGTCCAAGCTTGTCACCTTGAGTTTTAAGGCCAGGGTTTATGGATAAGGAACTGAATCAGAGACTGCTATTCACTGTGATGAACAGACAGAGATGAAGTGAAAATGAAGGCAACTAGAGGTCACAGGACAGACCAATGGGTTGGGGAAAAAGAGCCCCAGATATCTGGATAAGATTTCATGCTGGCATTAAGGAGGACAATGATCACAACATGTATGTGACAGCAGACAACTAGAGAGAACTAGCTTAAATATTTAAAATACCATTCCCCAGTACTCATGCAGAACAATCATTATAGGTCCCATGGTTACTGTCTTTACTGGAAATTTCCAGAATAATGAGAATGAGTTGAGAAGTCTTGCCTTGGTAGCCTCCAAAATCAATCAGTCTCTGATTTACCTCAAGGTAAATTTGTTTTTAAGTGTCTTGCCTCTATTACAGATAAAGAAAAATATTTTTGGGAATGCAAATATGCTCAGCACATAAGACTAATTTCTCATACACCAGTGTTTAAAAAGTCACGTGACTCGAATCCCCCATGAAAGCTATGAAAATTCTGGGGAAAACTGTCAAAAATGTTTTAAATTCTTTTTAGAATTCTGGTAATCAAGCAAAGCCTTGTAATAATCCAAAAAGTATTTATTTAAGAAAAAATATTTCATTCTTGATAGAAATAGGACAAATTGTGACAATTTTACCTTCACTAAAACTCTAACCCACTCTGTAGATTTTTGGTAGCCCAGAGATCCTGCAGACCTAAAAACAAAATCATTGAAATGTTCTGAATCATTGTAGTAACTAGAAAGAACAGAATGAGTTTTAACCTCCTCCAAGACCCAGCCAAAACAGTTGTATTTGTCCTGCCTGAAAGAAATCTCTAAGAAAACTCTATTCCCCTGACTTATATTCATTTTAATATTGCTCTTGAGTTTTATTAATTGGGAAACTCTCCTAAGATTTATTTTATTTTTATGTGTGTGTTTTACCTATGTGTATGTTTATGCACCACATGCATATGGTGCTCTCTGAGGCAAAAAAAGGGCATTGCACCAGATTCTCTGGAAACTGAAGTTGCAGAGGGTTGTAAGCAGCCATATGGGTGCTGGGAACAGAACTCAGATCTTCTGCAAGAGCAGCACGTGTTCTTAGTCACTGAGCCATCTTTCTAACCCCACGAACTAGGAAATTCTTGTTTCTAAGTTGTCTATTAAAATTGTCATTTTAAAGAAATACTGTTCTTTTATGTATCACTTTGTGAGTATGGCAGAGAAAATGAACCACATGTGGAAATTTGACACAGAATTTATATAAAAATGTATATTCTAAAACACATACTCATGCATGCTCATGTGTATATGTGTAAAGTAAGTTAAGTCACCTGGGCTGACATCACTCCCTATAAGAACAAGAGACTAACACAAACTCTAGTGCCTTAAACATACTTTCAAAGGGTTGGTCAGAGTAGTTCATGTGATTCTCAAAACAATATAAATTATCAAGGTAGCCCTCGGTTTCCTCTCAGGGGTTAAGAGTAAGCCGCTATTGCTGAAGACATCACCCTCTCGGGATACATGACCCAGATGACTTGAGCTGGATCTGATCTGAAAGCTTCTTTTCTGGGGTCTAGCCCAGCATAACCCAGAAAGCCACATCTTAAAATGGCACAGCATTTTTTCTACTATTGCTGAATCAGGAAGACCCCTCTTAAAGGAGCCACACCTTTGCCTGCTTCTAGTAAACAGAGCCCAGCCAAGAAACTGCTGCTATCAAACCATGCTTAACTCTGTTCGTTTGTGTCTAGGATTCCCTTTTAATCTTTCTCAGGTTTTTCATGGATTTAGTTGACCACGTGGGTGCCAATTTGTTGGAGGGAGGCTGCTTTCTGGTTCCTGGCTACTCTCCACTTGTTTGTTCTGGCCTCCCAGAACGGAAATAATCACACAGAAACTGTATTAAATAAATCACTGCTTGGCCCATTAGTTCTATCTTCTTATTGGCTAACTCTTTTTTTTTTAATTTTTTTTATTGAGAAAAGGAAAAAAAGTATCCGCCTCCTCCCAGCCTCCCATTTCCCTCCCCCTCCACCCACCCTTCTTCCCCTCCCCCCAGCTCCTCTCCCCCTCCCTCTCCAGTCCATAGAGCAGTCAGGGTTCCCTGCCCTGTGGAAAGTCCAAGGTCCTCCCCCCTCCGTCCAT
>NW_004949132.1:3880632-3888041 GCF_000317375.1 Microtus ochrogaster | reverse complement strand
TATGTTTTTCCTTGGGTTCACCTTCTTATTTAGTTTCTTTAGGTTCACCAATTGTAGTCTCCGTGACCCTTATTGGCTAACTCTTATATATTAATTTAACCCATTTCTAATAATCTATGTATCACCACATAGCTGTGGCTTACTAGCTACAGTTCTGGCATCTGCTCCAGTGGGACTACATGGTTTCTCTCTGAGCCTGCCTCCTTTCTCCTAGCATTCAGCTTAGTTTTCCACACCTAGCTCTGTTTCCCAATAGCTGTGCTATAAGCCCAAAGCAGTTCCTTTATTTATCAATGGTAATCATAGCATACAGAGGGAAATCCCACGTCATACTACCTCCATTTTACTAGACTAACATAATTCCTTATTGCCTTCTAAATCTTATATTTAAACACAGAGGTAAGTGTGGCTTGCACTTTTCCTCAGAGAAGCTTCTCTCTACAGCAAATGGAGAGCATCACAGAAAGCCACAAGTGGATACACTGCAGAGATCAACAGACTATGAGGAGCCTAGCCCAAGTAGATTAATCTACATCACAGTTCCTGCATCGATGGCTCAGGGAACATCTTGAAAGAAAGGGTAGAATTTCAATTTTTCTAACTTCTGATTAGACAAACCAGAATATTAGGAAGTCTGCTATAAAACAGCCTTTCCTAGAAAGGCCCACATCAACAAGACCTGAACAATAACAATATCTATATTTATGTGGAAGGGAAAAATTTTTCATGGTGTCCTACCTCTAGACAGGTAATGACAGAGAGCTATTAACTGCTGAGAGAAGAAGTAATCACCTGGGATGACCCCCTTTGTTGGTTGTCCAATGTGGAGTGGTCAGTATTGAAACCATATACACACAAACCACAAACACAGACTCAGTAGGTTCAATTTATACATATCTCTACACACACACATTTAATGCAACTAAAGATAAAAAGGCTATACTTCAGTAGTATGTGGGAATGGGCAGTAACTGGGGGAGTGTGGAGGGAGAAAGAAGAGTAGGAAAGGGGTATAATTCTATTTCAATTAAAACTTTAAAATAAAATAAAATTTAAATTTAAATGATATATATACTTATAAACAATTAATTTCATAATATAAAATTACCCATACTAAAACAAAACAAACCAACCAACTAAACAAACAGAACAACCCAAATCTTTGTGGTACTAGAGGTTCAACCCAGGTCATGTACTGACTAGGAAATTGCTTTACCATTGAGATAAATCTTTAGCCCTCTTTCTATTTTCCTTTGAGACACATTCTTATCAGGTTGCCCAGGCTGGTCTTAAAGTCATTTGGCAGCTCAGGCGGGCCTTGAACTTGTTTGTGAGCCTGCTGCCTCAGAATGCGCCATCAGCCCCAGCCCAAAATTGATTTGAATATAGCTACAGTATATATATACATCAAAATGCATGCTCAGTAACAAAAACACACATGTTTACCTTGGATTGGTGCTTTCTGCCAAACCAAGAAACCATGTAACCATAGCTTCATAAACTCTGAAAAAAAAAATCACCCCACAAGCAAAACAACAAAAACACTAAAGAAAAGACAGCACCTTCTGTGGTATGAATTCTAGTTGGTCTTAATAATAAAAACCCAGAGTCAGATATAGGGGTTAATGCCAAAGAGCAGAGAAGCAGAGCGGCCAACCACTAGAGAGTTCTTTTGTTTCTACCAATATTCAGACTGAAGTGGTGGTGCTGTCCTCAGGCTGCATCTCCAGACTCCACTTGTCTTGACCAAATTTCAGACTGCACTGAGCTCCTCTTTTCTTCTGCCTTATATTCCTCTCTCCATCCAGCCATATCACTCCTGTCTCTACCTCCCTAGTGCTGGGATTCAAGGCATGTGGGCCCAAGTGCTGGGATCACCTTTGTGTGAGGTCTGTTTCTCTTTTAGACAGATTCAGATTTGTGTAGCCCAGGGTGATCTTGAACTAATAGAGAAGAGAAGAGAGATCCCTCTGCTTCTCTCTGTCTACTGAGTTCTGGGCTTAAAGGTGCATGCCACCACTTCCTGGCTTCTAGTGGCTTAGCTCTGCACTCTGATCTTCAGGCAAGCTTTATTTGTTAGAACGTAAACAAAATATCACTGCAATCTCCATTAAATGATGGTTGAAAAACTGGATGTCTACATACAGAAGAATGAAATTAGACTCATCTATTTCACCCTGCAAAAATTCAATTGCAAATGGATTAAAGACCTTAATGTGAAACTTCTAAAAGAAAACATAGGGAAGTACCCTTCAGGTGTGGGAAAGGAAAGGACTTTCTGAATAGGATACAACTTACTCGGGAATTAGTATCAACAATTGATAATGGTACCTCATGAATTAAAAGAATTCTATTCAGAAAAGTAAAAAATAAACCAATGGAAGAGTAATTCTACAGAATGGAAGTGAATCCTTGCCAGCTATATACCTGGCAGAGGATTAATATCCATAATACAGGAAGAACTCATAAAACAAAGAATCAAGATAAAAAGGATCCAATTAAAAAATGGAGTTATGGATCAGAACAGAGAGCTATTAGGAGAAGAAATAAAAGTAACCAAGCAATATCTCAAAAAAGCCATCATCCTTAGCAATTAGGGTAATGTAAATTAAAACAACTGAGATTTCATCTTATACCAATCAGAATGGCTAAGATTAAGAAAACAACTGGGAAGAGGAACCCTTATATACTTTGGGGGATTAAAAACTGGTGTATGCACTTTGGAAACCAGTGTTCAGAACTCCCAAAATGCTAAAAAGAAATATGCCATATAACCCAGCTATATGACTCCTTGGCATATGCCCCCAGGTCTCAACAAACTACTCCAAAGATACTTGCTCAGTCAGGCCCATTGCTTCTCTATTTATAGCAGCCAGGAAATGGAAGCAGCATAAATGTCCATTTGGTGATGAATGAATAATAAAAATGTGCTGTGTGTACACTATGGAATAATATTCAGCAGTGAAGATAAGTGAGATTCATAGAAAAATGGATGGAAGTAGAAAATATTATATTGACTGAAATAGCCCAGATAAACAAAGACAAATACTGTTTTATCTCTCATTCTATATTTACCTAGAAATGGCCTGAGAAGGCCTTACTGGCCCATGTAAATAATGTTGAGTCTCAAAATAATAGAAAGTGGAGGTTAATACATAAATATTACCTGTCTGCTGGAACATTGGTGCTTGTTTCAACACACAGTGGTTCAGAAAGGTAGGAGGACTACTAGTACAAGACATTTAAAGATATCTCTTCTGAACATTTGCCCATCAAGTTAAGTGAACAGACTTTTGTGGCTACAAAGGACAAAGGATACTGGCACCACAGAACTATCCTGAAAAATCATAAAATAAACAACAGTAATAAGAATAATAAAACAAGTAACAAAAGAAAAAAAAAGATGGAAAACAAGCATAATATGACTTGCTGAGGGACCACATTTAATAACTTAAAATACACAACTTCAGAGAAAATGCTAGCTGCATTTAAGCGAGAGGAAAATCTGGTATAAGAGGAGTGGAAACAGAATTGTGGATGGATGTGCTGTTATGCTCAGTTCAGCATTATTTGTAATTGGCAAAACATGAAGACAAGCTACGTGGTGCATTGACAGCAAATGAATAAAGAAAATTCAATCTATGCAATTTGATATTAATTAACCAGTTTAATATTATTCATCTTAAAACCTAGAAGAAATTCTTTATTTACAAGCTAAATGATTATGCCAGATGATGTTAGTAATATGCCAAATTGGAAATCCACAATATCATACATACAGCAAGTCTAAAATAGTCAAAATGACTGAAGCAGAATAAAGAGACGATCACTAAGGACTCTGGTCAGGGTAGATATAAATAAAAGGGTTCAAAGTCTGAATTAGAAAAGATGAGTGGGTGCCAAAATCTAGTATATAATAGCAGGTTTAGTGTTAAGAGTATTATATTACATTTTTAAACATATGCTTAGAAAGTTGGTCTTCCATTAAACATCCTCATCAAAAATAATAAATTAGGAGGAAATTTTAAAGAGAATGGCTATGTTCTTATTTTAAGATACATTTTATTTTTTATTTATATGTGTATCTGTATGTCCATGAACACCTGCATGTATTTACTGAGAAAAGCAGAAATGGGCTTTGGGTCCCCCTGTAACTGGAATTAAAGGTGGTTGGGAGCTTCCTGATATTGTTGCTGGTAATCAAACTTCATTCCTCTTTTAGAGCGCCAAGTGCTCTTTAACTGTGGAACCATCTCTCCAGACTCTGGATATATTTATGCTATAAATCACATTAATTTCACAGATATATTATATATTGAAAAATCATTAAGTCATCAATATTAAATATTTATTGCTCTTTGTATACCAATAATGTCTTATGAAAATAATGATTTATGAAAATAAAAAATGAATTAATCTAATTTATTATATCAACAGGCTAGAGATGAAAACTCATATGACAATACGACACAGAGAAAATATTTGACAATAGCCCCTTTTCCATTTGAGACTAAAAAAGACTTTTAATAAATTTGTAATAGAGGAAGAATTCATCACCTTTATTAAGAATTTCTACAAAAATTCTATAGCTAACATCTCGCTTTATGGGGTGACATTTGAAGCTTCCTCTTTTTCCTTCATAAGACAGAGAGGCCTATTTGACTACTACTTTTGACTGTCATACTAGAATGCCTAATTAATGCAACAAAAAGAAAAGGAAATGAAGTATATGCAAATTAGAAAGGAAGACAAAATGTCTTTGTTCTCAAAAAACGCAATTATCTATGTAGAAAATCTGGAAGTATCAGGAGGCAAAAACTTTTTTGAAACTAAAGCCAAGGTTACAGGAAACAGTGTTAATAATATAAATCTGATCACTTTCCTATATACCAAAACTGAATATGCAGCATTGTAAATTAAATACTACATTACAGTTTGTATTACCTCCACCAACAAATCAAGAATAGAGGTATAAGTCTAAGAAAATATAGACAAGAAGACAAAAATATTGTTAAAATAACCTTAAAATAATGAAAAAAGATACCTATGAGAATGGATAAGAAAGCTAAGTGCTGTTGAGATGTTAGTCCTCAATTAGAAGTATAAATTCAACATAAGGTTTGGTTTTTTTTCTGGATATTGCAAGCTGGTTGTAGTATTTATATAAAGAAACAAAATACCAAGAATAGTGATCTCAGAATTGAAGGGGAAGAATAAATTGGGATGCCTGCTGCCACCTTGAAAAGATTTACTTAAAGTGATCAAGATAGTATGGGGTTGGCAGTAGAATGGACAAGCAGATCAATAGAATAGATAAGAGAGCCAAAGTAGAGCATTGTGAACACTGACTCTTTATCTTTGACAAAAGAACAAAGGCAGTAGAGCAGAGGTTATCTCTCTATCAAATGGTGCTGAAACAACAGGAGATATACTTTCAAAAATTTACCTAGACAGACCTCATACCATGTTTAAACACGAGTTCATGATGATCATAGGCCAAAATAAAAAAAAATTACATACTCTAAAGGTAAAAGAAAATCCTGATGAACATGGTAGTTTTATAGATATAACAATGAAGGCTTGAACCTTAAAGGGGTGCAGTGATAAACTGTACTTCATTGACCTTAGAATCTTGTGCTATGTGAAAAACAATGTCAAAAAACAGTAAGACAATTTACACACAGGGAGAAACTACTCACAAAGGGTCAAAAAGCATTGTATGAAAAAATGTTTAAAGAAAAAAGACATAACTTATGATGGACTTTTCAAAGATGTCTTAAAATTCAACATTAATAAAATAAATATTCCAAAGTAAAATTGAGGTTTGTCTTACTTATAGTGTAGATGGATACTACTCTTTTGTTCTTGACTGCCCAGACCCAAATAATCATGCAGAAACTATATTAATTCTATCATTACTTGACCTATTAGCTCAGAATTCTTATTAAAATAATTCTTTTTTTATTGAGAAAAGGAAAAAAAAAGTTTCAGCCTCCTCCCAGTCTCCCATTTCCCTCCCCCTCCTCCCACCCTTCTTCCTTTCCCCCCACTCCTCTCCCCCTCCCTCTCCAGTCCAAAGAGCAGTCAGGGTTCCCTGCCCTGTGGAAAGTCCAAGGTCCTCCCCCCTCCATCTATATTTAGGAAGGTGAACATCCAAACAGACTAGGCTCCCACAAAGCCAGAACATGAAGTAGGATCAAAACCCTGTGCCATTGTCCTTTGCTTCTCATCAGCCCTCATTGCGCTCCTACTACAACAGAGTAGTGCCCAGACATGATGGACTAAATCTACTTAAAAACCTGAGAAGGCTATAAAATAAGGGAGAGAGAGTTTAACACAGAATTTTGCTGTTTGTTGGTGGCGTGCTGTAGAGAGATTTCCTGATTCGGCATCAGCAGCAGAAAAAAATACTGTGTCATTTTAAAGTGCAGCTTCCTGGGGCTGTGCTGCCAGCGTGAACTCTGGCTTTAAAGCATTTCAATGGATTTTATGGGACTGGATGTTTGTGTTCCCACTTGGGATCGAAAGGAGAGGGCTCTGAGACCATGCTGCTGGCTCAGCGCTCCCCGCCTGCACCTGGGCAGACTGCAGAATCAGACTCAGGCAGGCTGAAGAGCATGGCGGATTCCTGCCGACATACAGAGACATGTTTTCAGACTGAGCATTACTCTGCGTGTCAGATTTGGCTGTAACTTGGATGAAAAGAGTTTCTGTGCTGCATGCTCAGTCTCAGAATTAAAGTGCTGAGTGTCGCTCCTACCTGGCGGCCCCAGAGCTAGCACAAAATGGTATGTCCTCCATTTTGAAATTTTCCTGACTCAGCAGCAGGAAAAAACTGGCTATTTTAAAATGCTGGTTGTCTGGGCTGTGCCGCCATTGTGATCTCTGTCTGGCTCCTGCGGGAGACAGAGCTTTTGAATGGAGCATTTGGAGTAAAGTGCTACGATTTGTTTGATGGCAACTAGACTGGTGTGTCCCTAAAAGGGGGACATTGCGTACCGCAGCTCAGAGGCACAAGCACTCCGCCATGCTAGTGGTGCAATGTGCAATGTGCAAGGATCAGAGGCACGACCATGTTGGACTGGGCGGGGCCAGCAGGCAGTACCTGTTTTTGACCTAGGAATGTCACAGCTTAGATTCTTAAGTGCTTAACGATTTAAAACTGCAAAACAAAGTGCTCCTAGATAGTAAAAATATTACAGATTCACAGTAAAACAGATTCAGACATAACAGACCTCAATAGATCACAGTGTTGGATGAATGCACGTAGGCTTGAGAGAGAGAAGAAAAAGAATATAGAAAATAAAGTTAATGGTTTAAAAAAAAGGTAAAGTCTTTAAAGAGACAGAGTACAGATAATTAAGAGATTAAAAGAAATAAAAATAAGCCACGTAAAAATGGAAAATTCA
>NW_004949132.1:3875749-3879089 GCF_000317375.1 Microtus ochrogaster | reverse complement strand
GGCCAGGTGCCAGGGACGCAGCTCCGCCGCTCCTATTTCAACCGTTTCTGTTTCACCTGGAGAGAATCTGTAATTGTCTGGGAAATGGGCATGAGGTTTTTGTTTTTTATGGGGTGAGTATTGAGGCAATTCAGCATTGTCACTCTAAATAACAAATGCCACAGCGGAGGGTATTATATAATATAATTTTTTTTGACAGGAAAGATTACCTTTAAACAGGGTTAGAGAGACATTCCCACTGGGAGTGGCCAGGTCTTTCTCACCATTGAAGACTCGTTGGAATTTAGAGATTTTTCTTTTTTGTATGGAACATCACCAGTGTCTTTCCACATATTTGCATTGGAAAAATTGGGATTCAATTTCTACCTAATCAATGAAATACAAACAAATATTGTTCTCCTAAGTCCTTTTAAATGATCTTTTCATTTTCTAGACCACTGCATGAGTTACAACCTGCCTTCACTGGAGAAATTGGGCATTGGAAGTGCTCAACTCTCAGATAGCCTACCACGTAAAGGTTGGAAATTGTTCCAGCCATTTCCTACTATGGAATATTTCTCTATTTTCACTGATGAAGAGAGGGGGAGTATTTTATCTGCACAATTTCTTTCCCCTGATTAATTTTTCTATTGTGCTAACTTCTGTTGCTTACAGACGCTGCCTAAGTGGGATTGCTTTATCTCTGATGAGTAGACAAGGATGTGTCTGAAATGAAAAGACCCAGAAATCTGACTGCCATTAAATGTGGTAGAAAGACAGAACTAATTGGAACTATTGTCTCACTCTCACCAGTTGCCTGTCTCTTCCCCTTTTTTATTCTTTCTTCCTTTTTGTTTTTGTGGAAGGGGCGCCTGTCTCTTTTAGGTCAGTAGTACAGTGCGCTTAGAAACACCTAATGCTGGAAATGCTTCTGTCCCCTCAATAGCACTGCAGAGGCTGCTCTCATTTGTTTCACTCTCCCTGGTGGCTACATGGCATTTGCAAGGCTCCTCCTCCTTCTTTGGCCCTGTATCCAATACCTCCTTAAGAATGCTTCACTCTCCATGTTAGTACATGGAACTTGCTCTTTTCATCTTAATGCTATACTGCTTTAAATGATATTCATCTTCTTTTCCCTCCATCAGATTTTATGAACAAGACTGTAAATCAAACTGGTGGGTAAAAGTGGCCCAGGGCAGTGGTTTGTCATGATCCAGATGCTCAAGCAATCCTTCTTCCGCCTCAGTTTTCCTCTCCATTTAGAGTGAAAATGTTATAGCAATGTGGGAGGTGCAGGCTGTACTTGAGCAAAGGTGATTGATAAATCAGTTTGATAAAGAAAAACCCTTCAGGACCCCTGGGCATAATTTTCTAAGAATTTGGTGGTAATCTATCACTACTAGGCACATTCATCAAATAAGCAGGTGTGTAGATTTTTTTCTTTCTCTCTCTTCCCCTCTCTCGGTTTTTTCCTTTTAAATGAGTTTAGCTGCTGTCTGGCTTTGCACCTTTGTCATAGACTGGAAATATCTTTGCTAGGTAATACAAAGATTTTTCAAAAGCTTATAAACACCAAGCCCATATTTTCTCATATATAAAAGCCCAAAAGGAGGGGGAGAGGAGTTGGGGTGAGAGGGAGAAGGGTGGGAGGAGAGGGAGGGAAATGGGAGGCTGGGAGGAGGCAGAAACTTTTTTTTCTTTTTCTCAATTAAAAAAAAAGCCCAAATGGATCACTAAGATTTCATTTTATCTGATAAATAATCCACATATTTTATTTCTAAAAAGAAAAAATCAATCAGCCTAGCCTCACCGACTCCTTGGTCTAATTCTCTAACTCAAAATTTATCATCTTTTTGCTTATTGTACTTAGCTTGGATATCAGGTTGATACTTGAATTTGAAAGTTTAGTATTGAAAATCTCAACTTACAGACTGACAAACTGTGACATGAATCAAACAAGTGTATTATGTATAGAGTTGATATGATTAGTTGAAAGTCTTGAAAATGATTGTTTAGTACACTTAGAAAATACTTTTCTGGGTTTAGGAGTGCATACCTGAAATCCCAGCACTTGGGAGGCAGAAGTACAAGATTTCTACAAGTTTGCCAGTCTGGTCTATACAGTAAATTAAGATAGTCTTGTCTGTATGATGAATTGGAGACCAGGCAGGGCTATTCAATAAGACCTTGTTTTTTAAATCCAAAAAAAAATGTTAACCAAAAATATCCAACTTTGGCCCAGGAATGTTTGCATGTGATATTTGCATATTTCCATTCTCCTTTATCTTGATCATGATAATGATTCCATAGGTGCATACAGATGTCATACTTAAAATATGCAAAGTTTATTATAATTCAATCATATACATTTATAGAAATCTATCCTTATATACTTTATAAAGCTGTTTCAAAAATAATTTGAAGATAAAGCTTTTTAAACTGCATTTGTTGATTAAGAGGAACTGGGGGTCAAACTGAGGGGTTGCATATCAGATATCTTGCATATCAGATATTTACATTACAATTTATAACAGTAGCAAAATCACAGTTACGAAGTAGCTGCAAAATAATTTTATGATTGTGGGTCACCACAACATTAGGAACTGTATTAAAGGGTCGCAGTATTTGGAAGTGTGAGACCCACTGTTCTAAATCACGCAGTTTAACAACTGTTAATATGGCCCTTACATTTCACTGGGGTTTATAAGTAATGTAGAAATTATTAAAGGCATTTAAGAATATATGTATTGCTTCATACAAATATTATATAATGTTATATAAAAGGCTTGAGTGCCCCTGGCATTTTGTTTCTGCATCCTGGAACATATCTTTCTCAGAAACTGAGGGACAACTATATATGTAGTTAAAAGTACTTGTTTTTGAACACAAATTGGTAGGCTGCACACATATTTGGCCCAGTAAGTACTTTCTAGACTGTCCTGTATTGTCTCTCTCTCTCTCTCTCTATCTCTCTCTCTCTCTCTGTGTGTGTGTGTGTGTGTGTGTGTTAGTACCATGCTCAAGGACACTTGGTATCAATAATGATGAATATTAAGTGCATATCAAAAGGGAGGAAGCTCACTAGGTCTTCTGATAACCTGACACACCAACAGCCAACTCCAGAAATTTGGGACAGTAATATCACCCTGGTATTCCTCTATGAAAATTTCTATCACACAGCAATAAGAAATATGTAGGCCTTCTGCGCCAGGAGACCTAGCTTTGGGGTGAGTTTCTGGCCCCGCGGCGCCAGCCTGGGACGGGGAGCTCAGAGGTTCCTTGGCCCCCCAGCCTGCTTGGGCAGAACCCTCCCCACTTCGGCCCCACCGCCCTCCTTAGGCACATAACATCAACCAGCCCA
>NW_004949132.1:3856982-3870164 GCF_000317375.1 Microtus ochrogaster | reverse complement strand
AAAAAAAGAAAGAAATATGTAGGCTAAAAGTGGATAAAGCACTCTGAGAGGTGCAACACTGTGAAAATAATGGCATGGCAAAAAGGCAGTCATGAGGCAGAGTGACTTGTTCTTGGACATTCAAGTTGAAGTTCTTGGGTTTCTCTTTATCAAGTTGTAAAGAGAATTTGTCAAGGAACAAATTTTCCTTTGTACTACTTTAGTTTAATCATCTTTTAAAGAATATTTATTTTTATTTTATACATATGGGTGGTTCCCCTGCACATATGTATGTATACCACTTGCATGCCCGGTACCCATACAGACCAGAAGAGGGTGCTGAATTCCCTAGAACTGGAGTTGCAGACTGTTGTGAGCCAACATTTGGTTGCTGAGAATTGAGCCCAGGACTTCTGGAAGGTCAGCCAGTACTTGTCACCATTGAGGCATCTCATCAGTCCCAATTTCATCATCTTTTATGTGAAGATAATACCCATATATTCTTATGTGGTTGGGTTGTGGTGAGGACCAAGTGAGTTAAGAAAGCAAAATTGTTAGAACACAGGAAGTCCTCAAAAACTGTTGGTTATTATTTTAGAAAGCAAGCCCTATGAAGAGACTGTGGTTTGTTTTGTTCAGTGCTGTCTCCAGACACACAGATCAATGCCTGGTATATAAAAGGCATTCTGGATATGTCACAATGTACCTAGAACCTGATCAGTGTTTATTGTCTTTTCTGTCATTATCTGGTCTACAGTAGCATCTCCCTTCATTGGATATATCAAGATAACCTCCTACCTTTCCTGACTGCATATATCCTTTATTCCTCCATCTTATCTTCAGAAAACACCCAAAGTGACCTTGAAAGGGCATAAGTTATATCATGCTGTTTATCTGTTCAAAGATCTTTCATGACTCTGCTTATAGGAATGGGATTTGCTTTTTTTTAAAAAAATCTAATCATAGTGATCTTTTTATCTCAATTTTCTATTGCTTTCTCCTTGCTTATTGTAATCTCATCATCACGGTTACTGGATCAGAATCAGCTTGTAGTTTTAATATCCTAGTTGATCATGATGTTTGTTGCATCACTGTAGTTATCCAGTACTTGGGAGACTGAGGCAGTAGGATCAAGTTCAAGGGCTGCCTACTCTGCACAGTAAAACTCTGTCTCGAAAAACTACAAGCTGAACTTTGGAATTCAGTTCGGAAGTTACTAAAACAAAACAAATCAAAACAAAAAGTAAAAATAGAACTATTATGGGACCACCCTTGGATACACTTCTGAAAGGTTCTAAGTCAATATCCCACAGAGAAACATGCACATCCCTGTTTATTGGTATATTATTTACAATAGTCAGGAAATAGAAACAGCCTAGATGAACATATGAAGGTAATATGTTAATATATACCATGGATATTTATTTAGCTTTAAACAAAAATTAAGTCATGTATTTGAACAAAGATGGATAGGACTTGAAATCATTGTTAAATGGAATAAGCCCAGCTCAGAAAAATAAATGCTACATTGTTTCTTTTATATACAGAACCTAGGTTTAAATATTATTATATGTGTATGTATACATACTTATATGTGTCATGGATGTACAAGGGGAGTTATGATATATTATCATGTAGACATGAGGTATGAATATGAGTATCTGATATCTATAGATATTTTTGCAATTTGCTATGTAATATGACAGACTATAGCTGGAGATGTAGTTCAGTAGATAGAGGTTGCATAGTTTGAGGTTGCAGGTTCAATCCTCAGCACAGTGAATAGATTATAGAAATAGGAGAGAACAATCATACATTTTTAGTGTATTTATGGGAAGAAAACTGAAGACTGATCTGGCCAGGATATGCATTTTTGTGTGCAAAACTATATTACATTTCCTATGCTAAAGTATTTTTTTAATGTAAGTAGAGAGATGGCTCAGTGTTTAAAAGCACTGGTAACTTTTCCAGAGGATTTGGGTTCGATTCCCAGCACCCATATGGTAGCCCACAATCTCTGTTACTCAAGTTGCA
The DNA here is from genome assembly GCF_000317375.1 of Microtus ochrogaster. Taxonomy (NCBI): domain Eukaryota; kingdom Metazoa; phylum Chordata; class Mammalia; order Rodentia; family Cricetidae; genus Microtus; species Microtus ochrogaster. The sequence continues at coordinate 3,868,151 of NW_004949132.1, read as the reverse complement.
AGGATACGATGCCCTTTCCTGGACTCCAAATATTCCAAGGATGCTCATGGTGCACAAGCATACATGTAGACAAAATACCTATATACATAAAATTATTTTTAAAAATTAAAAGGGAGGATAATAAAAGGGGAGGAAGTGATCTTATGGGAGGAGCTTAAAACAAGAGTAATAGTATACATGTGACATGAAAGCAGATGAGGGAGAGGAAGGGAAATAGTCGGTGGGCTGCTAGGGAAATGGGGGGTAATGGATAAGATAAAAAATGATAATGAAGTATAATGACACATAAGTATCAAAATATGAAAATGCTATAGTGAAACTCATTATTTAGTATGGTAACCTAAATGTAAGTTGAAAAGCAAACAGAAAACCCAGGAGGGCTTTGGATACAGGTCAGTGATAGTGTATAAGTTAATTGCTGTGTTTGATCTTCAGCACAAAAAACATACTGTTCCTCATTAGACACCATAGAGATCCACAGCAGAGCACTAGGCTGAGCTCCCAAAGTCCAGTCGAAGAGTGGGTGGAGTGAGAATACGAACAAAGAGGTTAAGAATATAATGGTTGTACCCACTAAAACAGCTTACCTGAGCCTGCCAACTTTGGCTTGATAGTGAAGGAACCAGCATAGGACCAAACTAGGCCCTTTGAATGTGGGTGACAGTTGTATGACTAGGGCAGACTGTGGGGCCACTGGCAGTGGTACCAGGATTTATCCCTACTGCTGGTATTGGCTATTTTGGGAACCTGTTCTCTTTGGAGGGATACCTTGCTCAGCCTAGAAATAGTGGGGAGGGCCTTGGTCCTGCCTCAAAGCAATGTGTCAGACTTTGTTGACTTCAAATAGAAAAACTTACCTTCTCTGAGAAATCAATGGGTATGGGGGGGAGGGAGTGGGAACTGGGATTGATATGTAAAATGAGAAAAGATAGATTTTTAGAAAATAAATAAATAAATACATAAAATCTTTATAGTAGAAAAGTGGTAGCAAAAATTTAGAAAATCTAAAAGCTATTGGTGACATTGTTGAAGCTTTGGATTATTTAAGTTTGTGAATTTACAGCTCCAAATAAAATGGAATCCATAGATATTTGCTCAGAGATAAGAATTTATATTCTGAAAGAGAAAGGAACTAAAAACTAGGAAGGCTCTGGTAGTTCCATTTGTGTTAAATCCTATAACCACACGAGTCCCAAAAAGATTTAGTGGGGGAAAAGTTCTCTGGTTTTACAAACAGAAGTTCTCTAGAACTCCAGTTCAGGAGCAGTGCCAAGTACTCGAGGAATTTAATCTTGTTTCCAGCCCAAATCTTAACAAAACCCCTGGGGAGGAGGAGCAAGAAGCATCTGATGTCTAGGAGGAGAAAAAAGAAACCAAGTGAGGGTCAGCAGTTCCAAAATTCTGCTAACCCTATGTTTTAGTGGTGCAGAAAATGTGCTCAAATAGACATCATAGTGGTGATACACTCACACAAATGCAGTGTCTCACTCTCTGGCTAATGTGGTCTGTCAGGGTGAGATCTATGCTGTGTGGCACCATATTCTCTCCTCAATGGCACCATTGTCGCCACTGAAGTGTGCTTCTGCTTGACTCTGCGGTTCCTCTCCCTTTGTCCATATCTCATATTTCCATTTCTCATTATTTCTGGTCACTTAGACTATGGCATTAAAAAGACAACACAACTGCGAACCAGTTAGAGCTTAAGTCGCCTATTGGTTGGAATTTTGATGCAGAACTCACGAGATCTGGGATTTAATTAGGTCCAGCACATGCAGTGTCATGTCCAAGATTGTTAGTCTCTTGACAGTGTATTTTTCAAATTTTCCAAAAATTGGACTGTTGTCTTCTTACACGCCTGAGAAACATTAAAATAATGAAGGGACAATGTGCTTTAAATGTTCTCTTTGTTTAACTAAAATTCAGATTGAGAGTAAGCAATCAATCAGAGTGTCTCAGTGTAGCATTTTAGAATAAGGGAGAAATTGGAAACATGTATTGTGACCAAGCCTTGCATTCTAATATGCTTGAATGAAAACAAAATTAAAGGAAAGAATTAAAGGGAAGAATCATTCGACTCTAATTCCCCATTTCACATCAGTGAGTTCTATGAGAGCCTCCAAAACTAATCAGGTTGGTAGCAGCCGCCTTTCTTTGCAGCTTAGTAAGACTCAGTACTCACTGCACATGCTAGCATTCATTTCAACGAAGACCAAAGGCCAACAAGAAGACAAGTGTGGAGCGAGGTGCTCTGTGCACAGTGGTGAGACAAAACAGATGTGGTTCCTGCTTTCTTGGAGGCTGTGATCTCATGGGTGAAACTGGCATTAATTAAGTTAATTGAATAATTCAATATATAATTACAAACTGACAAATACATTGAAGGAAAGGCACAGAGTTTGAAGAACGTGCATGAAATAATAGTTTATTAGTTACTTTCTTTGCTATTTTGATAAGATATTTAGCAAAAGCAACTGAAGGGAGAAATAGCTTTTGTTAGCTCACATTGCAAGGGTACAGTATCTCATGGCGAGAAGTCACTGCGGGATAGCTGGTCACAATGAATTCATAGTCAGGAGACAGGGAGTGTTCCGTTTATATTCTCCTTTTTCTTCAGTCCAGGACCTTAGCCTATGCAATGGTACCACTCACGTTTTAGGTGGGTTATCTAAGGTCAATTATTAACTAACTTCATTTAGATAATCCCTCACAAACACTCCCAGAGACTTGTTTCCATGGTGTTTCTAAAATCCTGTGAAATTGATGACCGAGATTAACCATCACAACTAGGAAATTAATGAAGGCCTCCACAGAGAAATACTACTTAAGCCAAGATTTGTGGGGCTCATAAGACTTATAGGAATTCTCAGAAAGAATTGTAGTCTAAAAAAGAATAGCTGGTCCAAGGTGCTGTGGAGGGATAGAAACATGGCCAGGGCAGCTGGGTGCAGAGGGCAAAGGAGTGGTGAGAGATTTAGTTGTAGTCTGACAAGGATGTTCCTTAGTGGGAATAGCACTGGCTTTGGAGTATGATGAATCTGTTTGTGGGTAGAGAGAGCTACTTTGCATAGGCAAGGTTGCAGACCCTGACCCGCTAAATGCCCCTTTGTTATTTATGACATCCAAAAAGTTCCTAAATGCCCAAGTACTCTCAAATAGTAGTTACTGAATGCAAAACCACAAAGACCAAAGAATTTAGAGTTATGTCTCAGAAGCAAGAGCATTCAATAAGAAATAATTTAAGTGAGAGAAGATAGTGACTCAGTATATAATCTGAAAAGAAACATTCTATAGTGAAAAATTAGAGCTCCCTCAGAGGCCCTTCCTGATGACAAGTGGTGACTCAGAATGGCAATCTCAACACTCGAGGAGTGGCAGAAGAACTGTGAGTTCTAAGCCAGCCTGAACTACATAGTACTACGTTGACAAAATAATAACAGAAATTGCTAGTTCTGTGGAAAGGAACAGGAGTGCAGGTGGTAAGTTGGCAACGTCTTCAGTAAATCGTAATAGTAAAGTTTCTAATATCTTTGTAATGACAACTACTTATTTAACACTTCATGTGAGCAGATTAGATGGTATTATACATAGCTTTCTTAGGCATCATAACTTATGTTGAAATATATAAAATATCATTACATGACAGATGAATGAAAGCTTAGTATGTTCCTACTGTCATGCCGACGATGTATCCACCAGACTTATTTGACACTAGAATTATTGCTCTTAATGATTATGGATTCTGCTTAACTGTCATCCTACCCATAGAGCACCTTACTTAGTAAAGGACATAGATTGGAGGACACATCAGAAGAGCAGAAAAGTATTATTAGAGTACAAGAACCTTGGTTGTGGAACATTTTGAACAACTATCACAACCAGTATAAAAATCCTGCCTGAAGAGCAGGAGACATGGTGCATAGATGAGAGCACTTGTCATGAAGTCAGGAGGACCCCGGTTCAGATCCAGTGTTCCCAGGAAAAAACCAAGCATGGCAGCATGAGCACCCACAATGTTAGGGCTGGCAGAATAACTCAGCAGTTAATGGCACTTGCCCCTAAACCTGATGAACTGAGCGTAATTCTGAGGACCAGCATAATGGGATGAGAGAATTAACTCCTACAAGCTGTCCTCTGACCACCACATACACACTGACACAGACATCCTCCCAAACAAAATAAATGTAATTCATTTTTAAAAAATCCTTCAGAGTAAGAGGAAGACAGTGAAGATAGGTGGAAGGTTGCTGGAGACAAACTTGTTCTATTAATTTTTCCATAGGAGGCAAGGTAGGATTAGCCTGTAATAGTAGTCCTCGGGAAGCTAAGGCAGGAAGACAATGAGTTTGAAGCCAGCTTGAACTACATAGAGAGAGCCTATCTCAAAAAATAATACAAAGCTAAGGCAAAAATAAAATAAGAATAAAAGGACACATATGAAAATGTTACAATGAAGCCATTACATTAAATTTTAAAAATTTAATTTACAGAGCAGCCTAGAACTCAGAGCACCTACTTGGCATGAGCCAAGTATATTCAATCACTGGTACGGCGTGAGCAAAACCCAAGAGCAGATCCTGCTAGAATCATTTCTTCCTGGAATTTCACCATCTGGAATCATTTTTTTCCTGAAATTTCACTGACTAGAACCATTTCTTCCTGGAGTTTCTCTGTCAATTTCCAAGAAGCTTTTTGGAGATTCAAGGCAGGAAGAGCAGCTGCCTATTCTATGCATTCAGTTATGTAACTCCAGTCTCATGACAAGGAATGATCAGATAAACCAAATTAAGAGGCATTCTCTGCAGTGGCTGGCCCGGAATCTTCACCAGGGCCTCAATCAACATGTCCCCCAATATAAGTATGTTTCAGATGGAAGATTGTGGAAGTGTGACCAATAATCACAACCTGTGATCCACAACTGGATTCGCTCCCTTTCTCCTTCCCACTCTCTCTTTGATTTTTCATGCCTTCCTGGGCATTGAACCCAAGCCCTGTGCTCATGGGCTGAATGTTCTACTACTGAGCCTTTGAACTCTTGCATGAAGGGCACTGCTGGGATCACTGGTGCAACATGAAAGAGTTCTCTGTGGCAAGGTTGTGGGGGTAGTTATTTGTATGCTTCTTAAAAATTCTTCAAAAAGTTTTCAAGAAAATGAATGTAATAAATGATAATAATATAATATCATCACCACCCACTATCCTTTATACACATGGGGAAATAGAGAAGCAGTGCTCACTCTCACCTGGGGAAAAGTAGTGGGAAGTAAAGGAAGGCATTGTCCTGAAAGGGGACATGTTATGTTGTAAGAGTTCCCCCCCCTCCCCAAGGCAACTTGTTTTCTACAGGTGCTATTTTGACCAGCAGTAAGAGCAGCAGCAAGCACTTGGGGAGTTCTTAGTAACGTGCTGTGCTCTAACAAGTTCTCCAGGGAATTTGTTTGCGTGCTTATGTTTGATAACCGCTGTTCTCAACAAAGGGGTGGGGAGTGGGCGCATTCTAGGTCAGGGAAACAGGGAGAGAACTTTCTATGAGATGAAGGTAGGGGGTGCCTTTGTGGACAGGTAAAGACCCATAAAGGTCAGAGTAAAAGACATGGATAAAGGAGACATGAAAATGACCAGAGAGTTACTGGTGACTTCTGAACTTTATTTTTTCAGTTTCTAGTAGTAGGTAACATAGAGGTATTTAAGGAATATGGTGACATGGAGACGAGGCTATTGGCCTAGAAGCTATTATTCTCATCTTACCTTTTGGTTCTTTTCCCTCCTGAAACCATGTACACACAAACAACAAAAATTCAAACAGGTTATACTTATAATTTGTGCATATGTATACACATGTACTTATATGTGCAAAAATAATGATCAAAGAAAAAGAGGCTATCAATTGGAGAGGGAGGTTCATGGGACAGGTTGGAACAGGGGAGACCTAGGAGGGGTTGGGGGAAAGAAATGGAATGGGGAAAGTGATATAATTCTGTTTTATCTAAAAATGCATGAAAATTTCAAGAAGAAATGCGTGGGGACTCGATATCTCCAATTCTGGGGGTCCTCTCCTAAACCCCATATCATCAGCTTTGATCACTTTTGAAGATGCCTCAACAATGGTGCATTTCATATCTCTACAGATGATTCTGCATTATTATCTGGGTGGAGACTTCCATTTCTTAGAGCAGAATAAGGTACCTTTGTCCTTGGGCGGAAGGAGCAGAGTGTATGTTAATCCATTTGATGGGAGACAGACCACTTTATAAGTGCTTTATTTCAGCTAATGGCTCTAAGAGCACAAGGTCTAGAGGCCTCATATGGGATTGAACTTCTTGTTGGGTGGCTTCTGTGGTGATCCAGGGTATCTCTAAGGTAAGAGACAGGGAATACACATGTGTCCTGGTTTTTATTCTTCTTTTACAAGGCTACCAGTACTTAATTATAGAGGCCTCCACCCTGAAGAACTAACATAATCCTTACTTCTGAATGGCTCCACTTCTAAACATTGATAAATTTTCATCCTCTTAATACTACTGACTATGACTTTGGTAGTTAAAGTCTTTCATGAGTTGGGGGTGAGAAGAAATACTCTTGTCTTGGTCAGGGAGTGATGCTGCCAGCTGTTGTTCTCCTCACTGCCACTGGGGTGTGGCAAAGGACTCATGCAGAAAGTGGAAGCTTTGGGGCAGTCCTATTTCATACATGGTGAACCACTTCTTCCTTGACTGTGAATGACGTCAGCATTTCAGGATAAACCTTTGCTGTAAGATGAGAGTTGATCTGATACAACTGAGGTGGGGCATCCCAGAGTTATTTCACACAGATGCCTTAGACCATGCTCATCTGAAATTTGTGTTGCCCCAACGCCTTCTAGCAAGTACAGAAGGAAAATGGATAACCTTGCAAAAAAGAAGAAGAGCTCACATCCTGAACACAGGTTCCCAGAGTTTCTTTCCTCAAAAATCCTACTTAGCAAATATGCTGCCCCCTCTTTGTGGCTGCCTCTGCAGCTTCTGCTAGCCCATGAGGCCTCTCCCACACTAGCAGAGAGAGACAAAAGGAGCTGGTGAACATAACCAAACAGCCTACAAATTATGGGCATCTACAACCACAGAAGGTTATCTGACATTACAGGAGATGGAAGTTCAAAGACACAACAGGCCACTATGTGGTATACCAATCCATCCAACAATGTGGCAGATTAGATTGGCACAAAGAAAAGTGACTTCTAGAATGAGTCATCTCTGTGACCATGATAGCAATAAGCAATAATATTAGTATTGAGTATTCTTTGAGCATTTGTCAGGAGTCAGTCTGTATTGAGAGACTTTTTTGTAGCTTGATCATCTCACTTAACCTTAGGAGATGGATACTATTGGTATCCCTTTTAACTCCAGAATATGAGCTATTAATGGCTTTGCTATTGTTAGTTTTGACAAAAATGATCCACAGTTGTAGAGTGGGTAGAACCTGTGTGGGTTGTATAGATGATTACATAAAGGCCAGGTAATAGAGGGCCTTAAGGGTCTGCCTGATGGGTTGTACTTCGATTCTAGAGGTACTAAAGAGACATTAGACATACAAGGACACTATTTTTAGCATTAGAAAATGTGCTGCCAATACAATGGGCTCAGATGGGGAAAGTCAGGCACTGCTGGCTCCATAATTTACAGGACCCAGTGCAAAATGCAAAAAAATCTAGGACTTCTTTGAAAAGTATTGAGACTTTCATGGTGATACAGAGAGGGCTTTAAAGCACAGGCTACTCAAAGAATATGCCCATGCAGTCAGTCCTAGAGATGGAAAGCCAATGAAGAAGGTGTAGCCTAAGGGAGGTGGGAGTGGTGAATTCTGGGTATGGAGGAGGGGTGGAAAGATGCTACAAAGAAGAGGATGTGAAACTAGAATCAACAGGATTTTGTGAATGTCCCTGTCTCATTTCCCATGAGCGTCATCACTTCTTTGAGGTCAGTTCTGCATGACCAAATGGGAGGACGAGAAGAGGTACTGATTTGAGAAGCACGTGTTTGCTTTGGAGACTTTCACATGCTTCCTCCCACGTGCTTGCCATTCAAAAGATTGTGAATGTGGTTAGTTCACACTGGAGACTACCCTGAAAGTTATCTAACCTCTTTCTTTATCATAAAGCTACATTATATTTCTTCTGTTGAAGGGGAAAGATTTCTTTAAAGATTGTTCCTAGGTGCCAGAGGTGGACAGGCTCTTTGGACTAGAAAGTGAACTCCTACATGGACTTCATTTAGAGAGCACAGCAGTAACTTCTTCTGTATCTAAGATTCTGTGTGGATGCTGCCAATTATTTCAGCTACAAGCGAGTAGGATGGCATAGCAGATGAATGATGCTGATCTACCTTCTCCGTGGCATCCCCAGCAATTCTCTGACCCTGTTCTCCCACATCTACACTCTAGGGCCCAAGGACATGCTAAATTATCTTTGAATAGGTTCAAAGCAGATAGCCTTGTTTTCTCTTTAGGCTACTCTGAGGAAGGCACAATTTGGACTCATGGAAATCAGGAAATTTTGATGCATCCTGGTAGATTATTTGCCAACCGGCATTATTACAACTTCTTATGTAAGGACTATACACAAGTCTACCAACCATGACCCAACCATCTGTGAAGTAAAGAGATTTAAAGAGAGAAGCCACTCATCGGGATAGCCTCTCTATATTCTATATTTGTCTTAAGTACCCTGTTCTACTCCAAATGGCAACTCGAGAAAAAAAATGGGCCCTCTATTCCATGTCCCAGTGAAAGTTATCAAAAAAAATGCCTATAATTTAGTCTCTTGGTAAGGGGGGCTAAAAATAAGCATAAGCAAGGGGATTGATACTACTGTAACTTAGACGAGAAATGACCTTCAGTGGCTCATAATTTTTTAACACTTGGATCCCAGTTGATGATACTGTTTGGGGTAGGTTATGGATACCTTAGGATTGGCAGCCGTACTGGAGGAAGTACAAATCTGTGGGCAGGGCAGGCTTTGAGGATTTATAGTCTTGCCCTACTTCGTGCTATAACTCCCTGTGTTCTGTGTGTGGCTGAGATCTCTTGGTGTTCTCCTCTGGATGTTTGCTGTTTTGTCTTCCTCAATATTATGGAATTTAATTCCTCCTCCTCTGGAACCTTAAGTCAAAATAAATTCTTCTGTAAGATGCTTTTGGTTATTCATGGGACCAAACTAGACCCCCCCTTTTAAAAAGTATTTATTTATTATGGATACAATATTCTGTTTGCATATATGCCTGCTAGAAGAGGACACCAGACCTCATTATAGATGGTTGTGAGCCACCATGTGGTTGCTGGGAATCGAACTCAGGTCCTTTGGAAGAGTACGCAATGCTCTTAAATGCTGAGCCATCTCTCCAGCCCCCCAAACTAGACCCTCTTTATGTAGGTGACAGTTAGATGGCTTTATCTGTTGTCGAGGGGGCTGGCAGTCATATAAGGACCTATCCCAGGTGCATGAACTGGCTTTTTGGAACCCATTTCCTATGGTGGGCTACCTTGCTCAGCCTTGATATGGGGGTTGGGGAGAGGCTTGTTGACTCCCTAAGGAAGACCTTACTTCCTTCTGAGGAGTGAATGGGGCATGGGAAAATGGAAGGTGGAGACAGGAATAAGGAGAGGGAGGGGGAACTGGGATTGGTATTTAAAATGAAAAGTAAATTTTTTAATAAAAAAGATGGTTTTGGTTATAGCGTCTTAGCACAGCAACAGAAAAATAACTAGGTGCTTTAGGTGATGTGACACTGGCTCCCCTCTTCCCTGATTCCCAAACTACAGGCAATGCCACAGACCTGAGAATAATTTATATTTCCAAATAAGAGGTGAAAATTTGATAGCGCCTGATGCAGGCGTCACATCCATTTTCATATCGTATTTTGCTTTAAAGTACTTTGTACAATGTATTTATTTTTATTTGTGCCTTGAGATGTGTGGAGCCCAGAGGACAATGCATAGGAGCAAGTTCTCTTATTCCACCATGTGTGGATCAGGTTGTTATGTAGGGTTAAGCCCAGCCCATTGGGGGCATGTCCGCCTCGGGCTAATGTTTACCTATAAATCTGCCGGGCATGCGCCCAGCTGCCCCTTCTGCTTCCTGTTCTCCGTGGGAACCGTGGTACTCTATGTCTATTTCCACATTAAAGCTGTATATATTTTTTACAATCTGTCTGCATTCATTTACGCCGCTACATTTTGGCGTCCAACATGGGGCAATCTTGCCCCCGCCCCAGCACGGGGGGGGCACAAGCTAGATATTTACCAGCCTTTGTGAGCAAGATTAGCTACCGGAACTCAGGAAGCGCGATTGGACTCAAGCGCGTAGCCCGCTAGCTAACACAGCACGCTCCCGGGTGCCGCTTTTTAGTTTGTGACTCGGGCCCAGTGCCGAGTCTGAGATACACTTGGCCACACACGCCCATTCCACCCCGCCTGCTCGCCGGAGCAATTAACCCTTCCCTGCCTGCCTTGGTGTTTGCAGCAGAACCCCGGAAGCTCAAGTACCTGTGGTTTTGCAACAAAAGCCGCCACAGTGGCAGATTTGGTCTGATTCAAAGTGACCCCTTCTGTGACCACTCTAACTCCTCAGGCAGAATAATAATTTTCGGCTTTGAGTTGTTTCAGACCAGCTCTCCATGTGGACTCAAGTGGACTCTTTGGCCACCACTGGCAGGAACCTGTCATTGCAGGTAAAAAAATAATTTTTTTTATAAATAAAATGTCTGAAAACTTTACCATTCAGGACTTTAACAGCCTTTTTGAGTGTACCAAGTGGGAGATTTTACAAGAGTTGTCTATCACCCCACATCTATGGATCTTTCTGGGATTCGTAGTTTTCCTTGGTACTATGTGGTTTGATAATAGAAATATGATAAAGTCTTTACGAGATGAAGGCAGAGGTTGACCACTTAAGAACAATTGGAGAATGACAACTATCTTCTCAAGAATCAGTTTGAAGTTCTCCAGGAAGAGAACAGATCTTTGTTTAACATGACTCTGTCATCTGAGTAAACTTTAGAAAAAGTACAGGCTGATGTTAAGGAGAAATTCATTACTATGGAAGAAGGAACAGCTGATTTGGATCGTAAGCTTCAGCAGTCCCTTTCTGTAGGAACTGAAACATTAACTGAGAGAATCAAAACTGCTGAATGTGACAAT
>NW_004949132.1:3788848-3853217 GCF_000317375.1 Microtus ochrogaster | reverse complement strand
GGAGAGCTGTCGAGTCTCTGAGCTCACTTCCTCTTCCTCTCAGCGTTCTGCTCCTCCCACCTACGTTCTAACCTATCAGGTCAAGCAGCTTCTTTATTTAATTAACCAATGACCTTCCTCCATCAGAAAGTGGTGGAGAACACCCCCAGAAATAGGTTACATAATGCTTTGTTAACCTTGAATTTTCTCAATGCTAATGAGAAGGGAACAACGGCTGCAGAAAGGCATTGGATAATGGAAAAGTCTGCTGAAATAAATCAACCAGTTTATTTCAAGGATGTGCTGACCTCACAATGGCAGCCAGGAGATGTGCTGCATTGGGGAAGGGGTTTTGCTCTTGTCTCCACAGGTGAGGAAAAATTGTGGATACTGTCAAAATTAATAAAGGTTTGGTTTGAAGAAGAAAAGCCACTTGGAAAAGATAAATAACAATTCATTCACAAGGATGGTGAGCATACTGATGGTAAGAAATACAGATAGGTTGGGGGCAGGGTTCTTTTCTTATCTCCACAGGAAAATACTCATCTTCAAAGAATTTAAGGGACCCTGAATATTTAATTATTGACGGATGGAAACTAGTTACGACCCCCTAAGGATCAACAATAAAATTCTATACATTCTGTAAGTATTGATTTTTTTATATATGTCTTATTAAACACTTCTTTATAAATATGTGGAGCTGGTTTTGGAGTTGGACTATGGCTCAGTCCCTCTTCAATTCCAAGCCTGTTGATAAGAGATAGCTCAGAGTTTCTGTCTCACGTCAGGAGCCATGAAATGGGACAGAATAAGAATAATTATATACTTGATAAACTTTCGTTGCCTTTCCTTATATCTGTGTCTTTCTTTATATGTCAGTATATGTCTTTGCTGTTAATGTTTAAACTTCCCATAACAAGCAACAAATTTTCCTACAGTAATCTTTGAAGTTTCCAGGATGAAGATGGGGCCCCACAACATCAACTCAATCTGGTTTTTGTGACGTCATGAATATTTTTTTAAGCGCTAATATTAGACCTGTTTTTTGGTACCAACTGCACGAGACAATTTCGAATGGTGCACATTTTTTGACAACACTCTGGCCGGACCTTCTCAAAATGCTCAGATACTAGTTCCAATTTTCTTAGGTCAAATGTTAATTTGGGAATTTTACCATCATTTGCTTTCACAGAGGCCCCTAAGAAGAACGTCGCCCCCATGTCAGCTAGAAGCAATCTAAGAGGACGACGTCCCCTCTCCCAACAGAGTTTGCCCACATGGTTAGGGACATCTTTTACTGGTTGGTTTAGGGTTGAGGGGATGGGGAGATATTTTATGGAATTGGGGGTATTTTTCAAAAAAAAATAAAGGGGGATTAACTGGTTTGATGGGATGATTGGATTTGTGAATTACTGTTTTTAGAAAATTGTATTGGTACTGTTCTTGTATATTGTTATATTGATTATTGAATGTAAGTGTTCCTACCTCTATTTTTGTATAAGAGTATGCTTATAACTTTGTCTATATTGTATCGATACATCTACCATATCACAATGTACATTTCTACCTATGATACTATTTATGTAATAACATTGTTTACATTTGATATGTAATGACATTGTTTACAGTTGAAGATCATTGTCTTCATATATTGCACAGTTAATCAGGTCTTTTAGATACACAGAGATTATATTTAGTATAGATAGTATAATCTTCAGCCTCTTCGAAGAGCTGTAGAAAATGGCCTTTAATCTAACCTAGAATTCTGTGCCAATGAGACACAATTACTCCTGGCAACACCACTCTACTCCCGAGAGAATGTTGAGTACCAAAGACACTCCACTGGGAGATTGTCTTCTTGGCAGAACTGGCCTTTGGGTTAAGAAAAGCCCATACCTCAACTACTGACTAAGATATGAAACAGGATTGTCTTATCTTGCCAAGACACGGTAGGATAATTCTAAGAAAGTTCCCTGCATTTAATAATGGTATGTCAGTTATGTTAGGCCTTAGCCAAAGTTGGTTGACTCAACATTGCAAATGAGACTTTGGGTGATTGCCCAGGTAGTCAGTTGTCTCTGCCATTTGTTGTACATTTTGGATATCTCTCATTTGTTAAGTAATATTTATTCCCTTCTCAGATCTTTGACGCAGTTGAAGATTATATAATTGTAGTTACTCTCTACATTATTTAGACTCCTTGAAATAGAATGTTTAGCAAAACTTTTGTTCTCAATATTGTTTGTTATGTTTATTATTTGTTATTATTGTATATAGTTGTATTTGGTTTAGTTTTGTCTTATTTAGACAAAAGGGGGAGATGTAGGGTTAAGCCCAGCCCATTGGGGGCGTGTCTGCCTCTGACTAATGTTTACCTATAAATCTGCCGGGCATGCACCCAGCCGCCCCTTCTGCTTCCTGTTCTCCACGGGAACTATGGTACTGTAAGTCTAGTTCCACATTAAAGCTGTATATATTTTTTACAATCTGTCTGCATTCATTTACGCCGCTACATTGTTAGGTTTCATGGTAGGTGCTTTTGACCACTGAGCCATTTCTCTGGCTGTGCAGTTTTGAATTTTAGAAGCAGAGAATGTCACTTTGGAGACAGAAAACTTTCAATTTACCAAATATTAACTATGCAACTGTTGACCATTTACTTCTCAAAACTGTTTGCTGTGCATAATAATAATAATTGCTCAATAAACTATTGTAATGATTAAAGGAGTCAAAACTTGCTTGATTTTTATTTTGCATATTTTTGAGACAGGGTTTCACTAACTAGTCCAAGCTATGCTTGAACTAGATATGCAGTTCAGGTTGTCACTGAACTCACAACTCTCCTACCTTAGGCCCCCAAGAGCTGGTAACTACAGGTGTGTGGTACCATGCCTGGCTTTGAATGAATTAATGCCTATAAATACTAAAAGTGTCTAAGATATCAAATGACTCAGAAATGGAATATAAATCATAAACTCAAGTGTGAGAGAAGCCAAAGTCAGTTGGTAAGAGTGTTGGGCTGTGTGGCCATCTTTAGTTGGAAGTCTGGGCTTCAAGCTTTTCAGGAAGCCTATCACCTCTGGAGTCTAGAGCTTTGACTTCTTTAGTCTATGGAAGGGCCTAAATTCTTTGCATGTTACCTTGTTCTATATGACTCTAGGGTCAGTGTACTGGAATCAGACTTCACTGAGGCGTGGTTCTTTTACTACAGCCAAGAAGAAAGAGCTTCTGTGTTTGGGCCAGATCATGTGTACCACCAGGGGCCTTCTTTGTTAGCTTGGGAGACTTTTCCCCTGAGAACAGGATTTTCCTGTTGCCTGTCATGTTTGTGTTAGTCCTACCTTATGGCATAACCTCTGATGCTAGAGGAGGGTGGAATCACAAGTGTCTTAGGTGGAGTCTTACTTCTCTTTATGGGGGCTTGCCTTCTAGATATCTAGTATTTTCATGAAATCTCATGCTACTTAGGGATGCTCAGGATGATCAACCTGAATCTTTTGTAGCCAAGGCAGCTCTGCTAGCCATTAACATTTCCTAAGCATTGCTTTTCTTTTTCACAACTTGCCTGCTCAGGGGTCCAAGTCCTAATAATTTGGTACTCTGCAGAGCTGTGGATATTATAATGTGCATTTATAACTGATGATAATTGGACTACTCATGCCTAATTTTATTCCCAATTCAAGAAGGACTTCAGGTGCTTCTGAAGAAGAAATAGAGTGTGAACTTCAACTCAGTAATACAAGGGAGATGGATTTCACAATTGGAGTCTACATTTTTGAGTCACATTTTTTGCTCTATATTGAACATTAAGTATTTTCTGTCAGCACCACTTCATGCTATCAGCCACACCGTCCTTCACTTTTCTGTGGAACTTCTAATTAAGCAAGCTTTGTTTTTGGTGGAGAGAAGTGTGATTTTATGTGGAGGTAATATTTCAATTGAGGGGCTTTCTTATCCTGGGAAATGATCTTGTGATATCATCAATGCACAGAGCAATATCTGCTTCTCTGAGTAGCCCCTTTAAGCCATGTTACAGCAGGCACCTTTAAGGCCTCTCAACTCCAGCCCTGCTGAAAATGGGCTTTACCACTAGAAAAGGCAAAGGCATTCTTATTATTTGGAGAACAGTTTCTGGAGTCAGTTATACTGCTGGGTCAAAATCCATCTGTCCCATTAACTAGCTCTTTGACCATGGGCCCGTTATTTCATCTTTTCTGCCTCAGGTTTTTCATGTGTGAAATGGGCTTAATAGTTGTACATCTATTCAAAGTTATCATGAGAATAATAAATGACCTGGAATAGTACATTCTATGTTATCGAAATCAAATATCAGAGTTAAGTACTTATTAAAGACAAAAGGCTTATTTAGTTCCCGATTTTGGAAATTTGGAGCTTGAAATTAGTCAACATTCATGTACTTGGCCTTTGATAAGTCCCCATTGTGCTATGGCATCATGTTAGAAGCACATGCATAGGGGAGAGATGGCAAGATAGGAGCCTAGAATTCCAGGTCAGACTTGCTCCTTATAAAACTCCTCATATGAGAACTAACAGGACCCCATGAGATCCCATGGTTTCTTTTCAAGAGCAGGGGTCTAATGACCTAATCACTTTGTAGTATGCCCGATTTCTTAAAGGTCACACAATCTCTTTTATTGTCACCCTGTTCTAATACATTAGCCATTGAAGGACAAACCACAACCAAACCATCACAATTACTGTTAACTACATGTTAAATAAATGCACAACCCATAGATATTTGCCTGGGAGAGAACTAGCTAGATAGTTACCAGTTTGCATCAAGGGTGAAAGGAATTAGCATTCAGGCTTATAGTCTTAATTCTCTATGGAAGAGCATTCAGTTCTTCCCAGCATGACATGGACAAAGAAAAGGCTAAGTCTGAGAAGGCTGTAGAGGAAAAGATTAGCTAGCTTCTATACGCACGAAAGAATGGCTCATTGGCTGGAATTTGGCTCTATTTTAGAACTTTTGTCAGGAAAGCATCTTGCTGTCTCTTTAAGTTTAGAAAGACTTAATCTCTATGGTTGATTTTGTTGTTTCCAGGATAGAGGAACCTGTATTGGTAGTGCTTGAGCAAATCAGGGTGTGTCTGATCTTGTGGGTGTAAAATCCAGTACCCACCCAAAGAAAGGGAAAGTAAACAGAGATCAGCAGAATGTGCATAGATTTTTTTTATGATGGAAAGGTTACAGACATCATAATGATTGCAGCTTAGAGTCATCTGCTGCCTTTTAGCAGAAACTGGCTCCATGAAACAGTTTGTTCCCATTGGAGGGAGGCTCACACAATCTCAAGGATCAAAGTCTGTTACCCATCTCAACTCCTTCTGACTGGGCTAAGCACTTCTGCCTGAATGGTGGGGCTCTGCGGTAGCACTTGCAGCATGCTAGGGTCCTGCAATATGCCAAGACATCTGCAGTAGGAACTGAATATTTCTTTGCCCTTATATCCCTGTAGAGGTGGGAAAGGAAGGGAGTGGGGACATACGGGTGGCCAAAATGAAGAAATTTTGCAAAAGCAGTTAACAAAGTGGAGAGGAGGGGAGGAAGAGAGGGGGAAGGAAGGAGGGAGGGAGGGACAGAGAGAGAAGGCTGTTTGCCTCTAGTACCACCTGTTGGTTCCCCATATTGAATATTTAGTAATATATTCAGTTTAACACTCAAACATTTGGGAATTGCTATTGTTTTCCTGTGCACCAATAATTTCTCAATAGGTTCAGCTTTAGAAAGTGGAGCACTGATTCACATCTTCGGTTGAACCAAGCAACATTGGTGTGCTTGTCATTAAAATAGTCAACTAGGGCAATTCTGTGATTGTACACATGGCTTCTTAGCTATGCCCCATGGCATTCTGCATGAACTTCATTAATTGTTACTCCCTTTTTGCTTTGCTTTTACATGCAAAGGTAATTTAAAATAATAATACCTTTCTCACTGATGAAGTTCTTAAGATGTGTGTGTGTGTGTGTGTGTGTGTGTGTGTGTTTGTGTGTGTGTGTATGCACCAAAAGGTCTATCCCATAGGCCATTTTTCCGCTCTGTTGTCCTAGTTCTCTTCTTTATTTGAATGTCTCCTGATAATCTGTTTTTAGGGTTTTCTGTGATCCTTTATAAAATATTTTTCAGCTTCCAGTGTTGAAGAGTTGTCAAAGTGTCTGTCCAAGCCTGAATCCTGCTAAGCATAAACAGCTGGCTTTAGTCATCTACGGAGAATGTTTCCCACCGACTCCACACTGCTTTCTCCCTTGAAGAGACTCCAGTGTACTATGTAGACAGCAGAAAGCTCTAATTATTAAATGGGTCAGTAAAGTGTTTAATCAGGTGGTTTCAGTTGGTTGCTAGCTGCTCATTAATGATTAAGCTACCTCCAGTAGTAGTACTACAGTAGTTGAAGCGATTTTCTGCCTGCTAGAAATTGATCATGTATATAGAACATATTCTGAGGCAGCATCAGAATGTTTTATATATACAACTCTATACTTATTTTTTTATTTTAACTTTTTTATTTATTTTTCCATTCAAAAATTTACACTTCCTCTCCTCCTCCCATTCCCCTCCTACTCCCCCACTCCCCCTCTTCTCTTTCCCTCCCTCCTTAAGAGAGGGTAGGGAACCCTGCCCTGTGGGAAGTCCAAGCCTCTCCCCCCAATCCAGGCCTAGGAAGCTTTATTTTATGTACCAACTATAGTTCCCCCTACCTCCCCTTCTCCTGCTTCTCCCCTCTATTTATCCCCCCATCCACTCCTTAGGAGGGTAAGGCCTTCCATGGGGAGTCAAGTAAGCCTTCTCTTTAGAGTTGAGGCAGGAAAAAGTTCCTCCCCACTGCATCAAGGCCGAGTAAAGTAACCCACCATAGTGAATGGGCTCCAAAAGCCAGTTCAAGAACCAGGGATAAATCCTGGACCAATTGCCAGGGTCTCACAAACAGACTGAGCCACACAATGGTCTCTAATTCAGTCCCATTCTGGCTCCCTAGTTGTTGGTCTAGAGCAGTGAGCTCCCACTAGGTTGGGTCAGATGTCTCTGTGGAGTTCCCCATCATGGTCTTGACCCCACTTACTCATATAATCCCTCCTCCCTCTCTTCATCTGGACTCTGGAAGCTTGGCCCAGTGCTTGGCTGTGAATCACTGCATCTGCTTCCATCAGTTACTGGATGAAGGTTCTATGATGACAATTAGGATAGTCACCAATCTGATTACAGGAGAAGGCTGGTTCAGGCACCCTCTCCACTATTGCTAGTCATCCCTTTATTTATAAAGACTGTCTGGACCACTAAAACTTTTTTCAGTATTGCTGGATAGATTTTGAAACAAAATGGCTTAGATGCCAAAAAAATCCATTGGTAATTGTATTGTGTGTTTCTTATTCCTTGCCTTCCTCTGTATCCCCATTCTCTGAGCATATAGGTGGAGGCCAAAGTCTGACATTGGATTACTTCTTTGATGGCCCTCTATCATATATTGTGAGACATAAGTATCTCAGTGAACCTGCAACTCAAACTCGGTCTTCCCAAAATTTACCTGGTTATCTCACAATTTTTAGAGAGCAAGGTTTCCAGAGACCATAGCTCAGTTTTACCCATTATTTTTCAGGCGAGAAACAGTTTCCAACCCATTCCTGTCATTATATCTTTCAAAACATTTCAGGAGAAATTTGGGGAAAACGTGAGATTATTTATTTAAGCTTTCTGGGATGTAACCCATCCTAAATGTATGATTGGCTCCCTTCTTTTTTCTCACCATGCATTCCTTCAGGGACTGTGGTGAGAAACTTCTCCGTGTATGCTCCTGTGAACTAACCATATTACCCTAATGTCTTGCACGAGATGCTCCACAGTGATTAGTTCCAGTTGTTCTATCCACTCAAGGAAATGTGGGCATAGTGTTTGGCATGGGCTGGGTAGTCAGCAGTTGCCATCTTCCTTATCTAGTTGGTAAGACCTCCCAAATTACGCATGAGCCACTCTGGCAATCCCTGGACCTAAATAAGGACATGTATCAGTTGCTTACTAAAAACGTAAAGGTCTCCAGAAGAGATCTTATTCTATATTTCTTAAACTTGTAGTTCTCAGTCTAGGTTGCACATTAGAGATACCTAGAGAGCTTTTAAGAAATAAGTCTAGGCCCGTGTCAAATATACTGAGTGCCTCTGTGTATGGGACCTTGGTATAGGTATTTTCAGAGCTCCCCTGGAAATTCTAATGTCAGTTCATAGTTGAGGACCACTCTTAAAACCAAAGCCACTTCTTTTTCATTGTTTCTTCCTGTCATTTAGCCAGGGTACCTCTAACTCCAGGCTTTCTATTGGGGAGGATTATGGAAGGCAATGGCACTGAAATGCAGCCTCAGGTCACAGTCACCTGAATCATATAGCTTTCCGTAGTCCCAGAATTTCTAGCTAATGATTACTGCAGTTGGTCTGGATTTCTAGTAAGTTCTCAGGTAGTGTGAATGTTGTCATTCTAGGTACTGCACTTTGGAAACTACTGTCTTTTTTTTTTTTTTTTGGTTTTTCGAGACAGGGTTTCTCTGTGGCTTTGGAGCCTGTCCTGGAACTAGCTCTGTAGACTAGGCTGGTCTCGAACTCACAGAGATCCGCCTGCCTCTGCCTCCCGAGTGCTGGGATTAAAGGCGTGCGCCACCACCGCCCGGCCTGGAAACTACTGTCTTGAGGGAAGAAATATTGTTTTCTTCATCCAGGACTCTGTACAAAAGGCTGTGATGGGTGACTTTGTAAGCCCAATTCTCAGAGGTTTTAAGCATTGTAAACAATGCAAGGCTTTAAAGCACACCCGCGAGATATACAGGGGAGCCCTCTGTCAAAATTTCCAGGTGTCCATTTGCAATGACAAGTGAAAGACCAATAGAGCAGATGAGGAGAACCAAGCAAATGTTCCCCTAATAGGAGGCAGAAGGCAGTGAAGGAAAAAGTTAAATAATTAGGTTGTTTATCTTGATCTGGTGTCTGGAGGGCTTGGGTGATTTTTTTCATCTCCATGTGCAGTGCAGAGAGCTGTCATCTCACCATTTGAAGAGGAACGGGCATATTGTTAAAGCACAGGGCAAATTAGAGATCACAGGCTCCAAGAAAACAGAACAAAACAAATCAAATCTAGCCCAAATCTAGAGTAGCAGATCAGGCAGAAGAATGTTTTGAATTGTTTTTGAATCTCACAGTCAACTTTAGAAAACACCGCCCAGTCCTTGAGACCTTAATTATTCTTTACAGAGACGGAAGTTTGGGACAACCAGACAGATGTTAAGGTTGGGACGGAAATGGTTAGTCATTCTGTTTTCTCAGGGTGAGTGTCAATGCAGCTCCTGCATAATGCTACCCAACCACCCCTCTCTAGAGGATCAAAGGCAAGAACAGGTGATCAATGAGCCGAGCTGTCCTGAGACATTGAATGCTATACATCTTCCACAGGAGTACTTTGGGGAGGTTGGCGTGTGTGTGTGTGTGTGTGTGTGTGTGTGTGTGTGCGTGCGCACGTGCATGTGCAAATGTATGTATGCAGATGAAACATGCCTAGTTGTATTGATTTTATTAGCTATTTAATCTCTCTTACATGTACTCACGTTTCTTTTGGATAACCCATGGTAGAGGTAAGATGGCACAAATGCTGGCATGTGTGACAAGACTCAGAAACAGTAAGTGGCAGCTCAGTAATAGTCTTTCTCTCCCATGCCCTACATGAGACACTCCATCACCATCTACTCAAACTCTCTCTCCCAGAGTGACCACCATCTCACCTTCCTGAGAACTTTGCTGAAATTATCCATCTATTCCTCATGGGCAAGCTTTTGTCATGTGTGGTCTTGGGTAATTTGTGTGAAGAGAGGGACATTATAACAGTAGACAAATGTTACCTATGCAAATTCAGTCTGCTTGGGTTTACATTGCGTCTGTCCCTCTCACTTGCCACACTCCCTTGAATAAATCATGTTGTTCTTTGAAACCTCGATTTTTATATGCAAAGGGTAACAAAGGAGTCAAGCCATGACTGTAGTTAGAGCTAAAAAATGATGATTGGGACTGAGCACTATAGGATCTCTTCTCCCTATTTAGATCAGTTATGGTTATCTGTAATCATCTCTGCTTGTTGCAAAGAGAAGTTTCTTTGAAGAGGGGTGAGAAGTACACTTATCTGTGGATGGGCATATTGGTATCAGGATAAATATTTAGAATATAGTTAAGAATTGTGCTGGTTTAATAAAATGGTGGTTTGTAGGCTCTCCTCCAATATCCATGACTTTACTAGTCCCAGGTGGTTAAGTTTCCAGTACCAGGCATTGTTTTCCTCTTGTTGAGCAGGACTCATTTTTAAATCTATTTATTTTTAATGTATACAATATTCTTAATATTCTGTCTGCATGTATGTCTGCAGGCCATAAGCAGGCACCAGATCTCATTACAGATGGTTGTGAGCCACCATGCGGTTGCTGGGAACTGAACTCAGGATTTTTGGAAGGGCAGGCAGTGCTCTTAACAATTGAACCATCTCTCCAGCCCATCTGAGCAGAACTAAAGACCAAGTAGAGTCACAATGATGTATCTACACATGATTTCTGTACTTAAGGTTCAGGGGTCATTGCTGAAGAAAGGGTAGACAGATTGTAAGGGCAAGAGTAACAAGAAGTTGTTGCAGTGTCAGGTAGGTGGGTGCTATCTCGGATAGTAACCAGTAGCTGAACATGGTTATTGCGCCATTGAAATGTGGCTAGTTCAAAATGAGATGCATGATAAATGTAAAATGCAGAACACAGTTGAAGAATTATTACAAACAAAGCATGGAAAAAACATTATTAAGAATTCTGCGTGAGAGCTTCCTCTTTCCATGGTCATTTTGAGCACACATCATAGAAAGTTGACAATAACAAATGTGATTTTAATTACATTTCCCTGGAATGTGTTTTATTATACTGTCAGTTCCACAAGGTTAGATATTGTCTATGTCTTATTCACCATGATAGCCCTGTTATCTGACATGCACTAATGCTCCACTAACTATAGCCAAATGAAGGAATTGGACTTATATTGAATTCTAAAATTGCTTAAACAATACATGAAATCATTTTGGATTCTATGTAACTGGGCATTTAATTCATATTATTTAATTTTTAAAAAAATTACACTTATTCATTTATGGATGTGTGCATGTGCAAATGTACATATGAACATGCCAGGTGTCTTGTGTGGAGGTTAGAGGTCAACTTGTGTGAACTGGTTCTCTCATACCAGATAAGTTCCAGGGATCAAGTCCAGGTTATCAGGCTTGGTAGAAAGTGTCTTTACCCACTGAGCAACCTCACTACCATCTTACTTCAAGTCTTTAATTTCACTAATGAGAGGAAGTTGGACCTATGGCTCATGATATAATACTGCTTCAATTAAAAATTATTTATCTGTAAATTCCTTTTATTTCTGTTCAGAGAAGTGATGTGTACAAGATAAAATAGTTCTCAAGTTAAGAGAAATTTAAAGCAACAAAAGAGGAGAGACTAGCAGGACTTGATATTTGGTGACTAAAAGGACCTATATTAGGTTTTTTATGGATTCATAAAAATGTCAACAAACATAATGGCTTCAACTAACATATATTTAGATAGCTTTTGTAGTTTCTGTAGGCGAGAAGTCTGTGCAGAGTATGCTTGGATTTCTGGTTATGGTCTCACTAAACTGAACTCAAGGTGTCTGGCCCAGACTGTATGGCCTGGCAGGAATTAGGGTTTCTTTTAATTTTGTGTAAGTTATTGGCAAAAATGGGTTTTTACTACCATCAGTGGCTAGGGTTCACTCAGCTGTTAAAGGATTTGCACTGTTTCTTGTCTTGTCTGTATCTTCTTTCTTATCAACCACAGAAAACACTCCACTTTGAAAGCATTTATGCTGTTTGATATGTCTAACCAAAACAATTGCTCTATTTTATGGTCAGATTATTTAGCCATTTGATTACATCTGTAATAGTTTCAAAACTGTATTTACATTGATGTTTTGTTCAATACCCAGGGCAAGGTATATATATATTCACCCAGAAATGTGGGAAGTCTGGGTCCTATTTTGAATTCTGCTGCTTATAGACCATCAGTCATCTTTTTGGTGAGATGAAATTATGAACATAAAACAGAAGTCAGTTCGGAGTTTGACAGAGCCTAGCAAGGACCTAACTATCCCCAGAAACTGTAGCGGAGACTGTGAACCAAGGCATGCTAAGGATATTACAAACAAAACAAAATAAAAACTTCCTCCAATTTCCAGAAGAGGAAATGGAGGTCTAGGGAGGGAGAGCCTTCAGTGGGTGGTGACCATAGTCACCTCATTATATAGACTCTGCTCTTTCTATAGACTCTGTTGAAAGAAGATATTATGGCTTGAAAGTGAAATGTCTCACACAGCCTCCTATGTTTAGATGCTTGGCTCCCAGCTGGTCATTTGGGAAATTGTGCCTTTAGGACAGTAATTCTCAACCTTCCTAATGCTGCAGTCTCCAACTATAGAAATATTTTCATGGCTACTTCATAACTGTAATTTTGCTACTGGTGTGAATTGTGGTATAAATACCTGATATGCAGGTTATCCCATATGCCCACTCTGGGAAAGGGTCTTTTGATCCCGAAGGGGTCTCAAACCACAGGACGAAAACCACTGCTTTAGAATGTGGCGCTGAGCTGGGGACGGGTTCATGGGGAATGGAGGAGTCAAGATCTGCTTTGCTTCTCCCTCAAACTCTTTGTGCTTTCTGATACCACGTGAGAAGATGCCCTTGTGAATTCCCATCACCACAGAATGATCCATTCCAGCTGCTGTGCCTTCCCTGCGTCTGCAAACACTTTAGCTCTCCCCACCCGTGGCTGTGGCAAATACCCCCACAGAAGCAACTTTAAAGTAGAAAGTGCCAGGTAGTGGTGGTGCACGCCTTTAATTCTAGCACTCAGAAGGCAGAGACAGGCGGATCTCTGTAAGTTCGAGGCCTGCCTGGTCTATAGAGTGAGTTCCTGGACAGACTCCAAAGCTACAGAGAAAGCCTGTCTCCAAAAACAAAACAAAAACAAACTAACATAAAATAAAATAAAGTAAAAAGGATTTAGTTGGCTTAGAATTCCAGGTTATACTGGCCACTGTTGTGAGGAAGTCGAGGAAGTAGGGAATTGAAGTAGTTAGTCATGTCCACAGTCAAGAGCAGAGAGAGAATGTACACCATCTCACTTCTCAGCTCACTTTCTCCATTCTTATATAGTTGATGAACCAAACCCAGGGCTCAAATGCCTATGACCTGAGATTTCGACTAATAAAAATAGTTTGTATATAACACTGAATTTTGACGTGGGAGGGTCTTCTGTTTTGTGCTGATTTCATTGTTTAATAAAGAAACTGCCTTGGCCATTTGATAGGCCAGCCCTTAGGTGGTGGAGTAGACAGAACAGAATGCTGGGAGGAGAGGGAAGTGAGGCAATCACCATGCCTTTCCTCTCTGAGTCAGATGCAGTGGAGCCAGCCGCCAGGTCAGACATGCTGAATCTTTCCTGGGAAGCCACCACTTTGTGGTGCTACACAGATTATTAGAAATGGGTTAAGCAAGATGTCAGAATTAGCCAATAATAGGCTGAAACTAATGGGCCAGGCAGTGTTTAAATGAATACAGTTTGTGTGGTGTTATTTCGGGTGTAAAGTAACCATGTGGGAGCCGGGCGGGATGAAAAGCAGGTCTGCTCGCCTCCTCTCTACAAAATTTATCTTCTTCTTCATATTTGACACACTGAACGTGATGACTTTTAAGTCATGAATTGTGCTTAATTTCTCAGTTTTTAAATGTCTTATTTGTCTTTAAAACAAGTACTTATGAACGGAGAAACTTGGACAAAGATGTGCCTCATTTTTCCTCATGGACCTAGGAGTGGTTGGGTTATTTGAGAGCAAAAGTTTTAGACTCTTCATCTTTCAGAAAGGGAGTTAAACCTCTAGGTGGGTCAGGGATGCTCTGCATGGAAATAACATTTGTGTACTGTAATACTCTATTTAAACTTCCTTCATCAAAAGTTTCAGCAATGGGGAACACAGAAGGAAATGTAACATCCCAAGGTCCCAAAGAATATTTACCTGAGTGACTTGCTTAGACCTGAATTTGAAAAGCACACAGTTTGTCCCCCTAGTGCTGACAGTGCATTATCAATGTGATGAGATGAGCAAGTATTATTTTTTGCAGAGGCAGAAAAAATAAAAATGGAATCTCTGGGGCCTGACTGGCAACAATCACATTTGACTTTGTCCACGATTAAGTTTAAAGGCACAGCTGCCTCCAGTGTTCTTTACCTTTCGCACGACATTTGTGTCCCTGTTATATCAGCTTGTTTATTTATTTATTTATTTATTTATTTATTTATTTATTGCAAAAGTTTCCATTTTCATTGTTCATGGCTCCACGGGTTCAGGCACTGAGGATAATTTTTCAACAACCAAATAATCAATAACCTGACTGAAACTGACTTATTCCATTCAGACAGCAATCAATTTTCAACTCTTCCGGGGGATGTTTATCTACTTGCCTGATGCTTCAGGCTGCTTGAGAACTTCCATTTACTGCTGGCCTTAGAGATCTTTATCCTTCTCATTACCAGTTCCACTACAGGGTCACAGGAGAATAGAGGTAATTGGCATAAAATCAGTTTATTTTCTTATTGTCAGAAACTTTGGAGAAAGGTCTGATGGGAGCTAGGGTAGAGACAATCTATTCTACTAAGTCATAAAGAATCACCAGCCACTTTCATATTGCTTTGTTTAGCTTTTCTATTCCACCCCTTAAATAAAACTTAGAACTGTCTTGGTGAGGTAGGATACTCTCTATGTTTGCAACATAAGACTACTCCACAGCATCAGCCCTCAAAACAAAAAAAAAAAAAAATAAGAAAGAAATAAACAATAAGAAGAAAGCAAGCAAACAGAAATGGAATCCACAAAAGCCTCCAGATGGTCAAGGAAGATGCTTCTATCTACTCCAGGAATCAAGTCAAAACTGAAGAATTCTCTTTACCACCAAGCTGTGCCATGAAATATTAATTTCACAATTTATTCAAATGTCTGAGAGTGTGGCACTCCCATTATATTGATGTCTTTTACAAAACTTTTCAGACCTCGTATTCCCCACTTCCAAACTTGGGACAGAAATTTAGATTCTTTGTCTTATTCTATCGACTATCATTTCACTACCAACACTATCTCCTCTCCTTTTCTCTTGGTATTCCCATGCAAAGGGAACGATACTCACTGAGCAGAAAAGACGTTTCAATATGGCTGTTATGTATGTTATAGTAGGAGTGTATAATACATGTGCTTGGAGGGACTGATCAGAAAAAGATACTTGCAAATAATACTAGAGGGCAGGATTTATGAAGTTACTGGAACAGTTTGCCCATGACCTTGGGTAAGTCATTTCCACATCTCACTTCGAAAAACAAAGCTTAGGATGGGTAATAACATTTAGGTGTCCATGCCCCAAACCACAGCACTAAGGAATCTGAGGTAGGAGAACTGTAAGTTTCAGGTCAGGTTGGGCTAATTCTAAACCCCATCTCAAAAAGAGGAACATGGGATGTACTCACTCATATTTGGTTTCTAGCCATAATTAAAGGACAGTGAGCTTATAATTCGCAATCCTAGAGAAACTAAATAAGAAGGTGAATCCAAAGACAAACATATAGGCATCCCCCTGAATATTAACCTTCATCAGGCGATGAAAGGAGACAGAGACAGAGACCCACATTGGAGCACCGGACAGAAATCTCAAGGTCCAAATCAGGAGCAGAAGGAGGGGGAGCACAAGCAAGGAACTCAGGACCGTGAGGGGTACACCCACACTCTGAGACAATGGGGATGTTCGTTCGGGAATTCACCAAGGCCAGCTGGCCTGAGTCTGAAAAAGCATGGGATAAAACCGGACTTGCTGAACATAGCGGACAATGAGGACTACTGAGAACTCAAGAACAATGGCAATGGGTTTTTGATCCTACTGCACATACTGGCTTTGTGGGAGCCTGGGCAGTTTGGATGCTCAACTTACTAAACCTGGATGGAGGTGGGTGGTCCTTGGACTTCCCACAGGTCAGGGAACCCTGATTGCTCTTCAAGCTGATGAGGGAGAGGGACTTGATCGGGGGAGGGGGAGGGAAATGGGAGGCGGTGGAGGGGAGGAGGGGAGGAGGCAGAAATCCTTAATAAATAAATAAATTAAAAAAAACAAAACAAAAGTAGGAACTTGGAATAGAGCTGAGTGATAGAACAATTTCTTAAAATACACAAGACCCTAGACTCTATCCATAGCATATAAAAATTAAGAGTATCTCTTCTTTATACCTGACAGAGTGGAACTGAAGAATGAGTCACATGAGTAATTGTCACTAAGTGTCAACTGTGTGGCACTTAATGGGTAAGTAGCAGGTATCTGTAGGATGTGCATGAGCGTTCCCAAAGGATTTAGCTTCAAAAGCTTCAAGAGGCTCAGGAGCCTGATGATCAGGGATAGGCCTACATTTCAGTCCAACAGATGAGTAGCTGAAGATCCACCATTTCTGTGGAACTGAATGCTCTAAGAACTGGATGCTCTAAGTCACATTTACTTTCCTTTTTATCCCAGTCTTTTGCCATTCTTATGGAGAATGGGAACCAGGCAATCAGATCCGTAACTGTGAGAGTTATTTCACATTCACCATAACATATTCCGACTGTCAACAGATGCTACAGAAGGAACATGATGAGATTGCTACAGAGAGGAATGAACTTCTGTTTGAAGTGAAAGACTGCTAGTGCCATGTATGCCAGGAGAGGTTAAACATCTGGGATTTCAGATCCTCGGAGCAGCACATTCAAACGTTCACAAGAACATAAGCTATATGAAATAGGGGAATTTTTATGACATTCCCATTGCTTTATCTCTGTTGCTCCAAACAATCAATGCTTGGTACATAGTATGAGCTAAATACTCACACTGAATGAATGAATAAGTACCTTCAATCAGCATCACAAATGGTGAATTGTACTGTAATTGTCATGAGGTGGGAGTATGAAATCATGACTAGGCTCAGTGAGAACTGGGGCAGAAGTTTACAGCATTTCTGAAATTATAACCACAAAAAGAAAGCAAGGCAGGTAAGACTTTCTAGCTTGGCTTAATTCAAGAAAAAAAAAGAAATGTGCTAATCACCAAGGGATTCACTGTGAGTAGCATTTTACCTGGGTAAGAGTAACTGCTCTGGGGTTTACTGATAAGACCATTTTCTGCTTTGGTACAGTTCAGCGTTTCTATGCGCTGATCCCAACAGAGTGAAACACTCCCGTTAGACCTGTTCTTGGGCACTGAGGGAGTTCTGCTTAGTTTTTCTTTCAAACACTACTGAGGCGCTTTTGTGTTCTTTCTGGTCTCCTTTCTTCTTGGCCTTTCTCTTTGTAATTCTACCACCTGCTACTGAAATCTGTTCTCAGTCTCCAGCCTCATGTGATTTTCTCATAGTCCTTGGCAGAATTTTCTGACGAAGGTACTGATGGAGGAACTCGAAGTCATGTTTGTCCTGAACTGGCCAGATCTTGGCAAGCAGATCTCACAATACTATGAAAAGCTCTAAAAGGCCCACTGTCTGAGATGGAGAAGTTGTCTGATTTATGAGTCGTTTCCTCTCCACGGCCTCATGTGGACCTCTACTATTATCCTGCTCTCTTTGGGATTCATCTTCTACCTTCTAGAGCTTCTTTATTTAACTACTAAGTTTCAGTGTATGATTGTATCTAATTCCTTTCAAAAAAATGTTATTGTATCTGGTTTCTAGAACTCCCTATATTTGTATTATCTCCTTGATATATTTCTATTTTCTGCTTATATATTCTTATTACTATTATTATTATACATACTGACTACAGTTCCCCTCTCCTTTCTTACTAATCCCTTCCCCCAACCTCTGCTATGCACAACCCCAAATCCACTCTTCCTCCATTTCTCTTCAAAAAAGGGCAGGCCTCCTATGGAAATCAACAAAATATGGCACATCAAGCCAATGAAATGATTCCTAATGATATTATGCTATACTCATAAACTGATGCCCAGTTTGATTGTCATCAGAAAGCCTTACTCTTGCAGCTGATGGGAGCAGATGCAGAGACCCACAGTCAAACATTAGGTGGGGCTCAAGGAATACTGTGGAAGATGAGGAGAAAGAATTGTAAGAGCCGTAGGGGTCAAGGACACCACAAGAGAACCTACAGAATCAAATTACCTAGGCTCATTTGGAGCTCACAAAGACTGAACTGACAACCAGGGAGCCTCTATAATCTGTTTGTAATCTACACTTTTACTTTTCATGTTTTGTTGAAGTTCATAGCTTCCTTGCTAATACCTTTTCATACTTCCAAACCAAGCCAAAGCCTCAGAGGTGTATGTATGACAGGAGTGGGGTAGGATGTGTGGGTGAGTAATATGATTTTATCAATCAAAATAAAAGAAAAAATCTGTAAAGGTCATTCTAACTAGTAATCTCCTTTTTTTCAAAGTCTCTGAAATTCACTTCTATAGGAATCTGGTTTTATAAGATTCATCTAATCTGTATCATTGCAAAAATAAGACCCACTGATGCTAAATCCTGCTTTGAAGAAAGAGGGAACTAATGACCCTTCACTTCCAATCTGCCCAGAGAAAGAGATAAGACTTCACTCCTGTGATTAATAACTTTGTCAACTTGACAGGGCTACTAGATGGGATGCCAAGATACTTGGTCAAACATTATTATGAATGTGCCCATTTTCTTCATCGCTTCTCCCCTCACTTGACTCCAAAATTCTAACAATTACTGAACTACATTCTGCCTCTGTATGTATAATTTATATATCAAGCGTGTTTTATATGAATGGATACATGTAACTTATGATTTCTCATGTCTATTTTTATTCACCTAGCCCAATATTAATGCTTTCAAGCTCATCCAAATTATATCATGTATTCCATCCCATTGTATAGATATTCCCAAATTTATGATGAGATTTACCACAATAAATGTGAAAAACACTGAAAAACGGTATTTTTACTCTAAAATAATATCGTCTTTTCAAATCAGAAGGTAATGTATTTTATAATGTTCAAAGTTGTGTATTTGATTTTTTGGTAAAGTTTAGTAAAACAGTCTAGGTATAAAATAATTTCAAAGAAGTAAACAATAAAATAAACTTACAGCAACCAAGTGTCAACATATCTATGTCAATACATTACAAAATTAGATGAAATACATAAATTACTGCATATATTTTTTAAAAATCAAATTCTTATGATTTTTCTTTGTATGCATTTTCCTGGGTGTTTTCTAGAGAAAGAGAGAAAAAGACATGGAGTTGGGCATGTAGGGATATGGGAGTTTCTTGGGGAAAACCTTGATCAGATTGCATTGTTTGAAAAAAATTTCAATAAACAAGAAGTCTGTACATAATTATAGTATGCTTTGTTTCGTTATAGAATGAAAATTAAGTTGAAAATGCATTCCATATAAATAATGTTCTAAACAACATAGCTTAACTACATAGCATATCCCAATGTGGATTGTTTCCCTTGTGATTGTATGGCTTAGTAGGCACTCTGGCTTGTTGCTGGTTAGCACTTGGAGAGATATCCTGCCACACTCTGTGGTGTTTGAATGAGAATGGCCCTCATAGGCTCATATGTCTGAATGCTTAGTCACCAGGGAGAAGAACTCATTGAAAGGATTAGAAGGATTAGGAGGTATGACCTTGTTGGAGTAGGTGTGGCCTTGTTGGAAGAAGTGTGTTGTTGTGGAAGTTGGCTTTGAGATTTCAAAAGCCCATACCAGGCCCAGGTCTATGGCCATGCTCCCCACCAAGATGATAATGAACTAAGCCTCTGAAACTGTAAGCAAGCCCTAATTAAGTGTTTTCCTTTATAAGAATAGCTGTGGTCATCATGTCTCTTCATAGCAATAGAAAGTGCAAAATTAGAAGTGTGGCTTTTACTGTATCTGTAGCATGGTCACATCATCATAAGGTAAAAATAAAAAAGCATAAATTGAGATTTCTCTGTGTGTGTGTGTCTGTGCGCATGTGTATACCAGACCTGTTCTAGATAATTTTATATATCTACCAACAATGAACAAGGGTTTCAATTTCTCCATAAAATCCCTAATGTTTATTATTGTCTGTTTTTAAATTAAAAGACCATCTATTTGGTGTGAACACTCTCACTTTAGTTTGAATTTTCATTTCCTAATGACTAATGATGTTAAACATCTTTTCATATGCTTGTAGGGCATTTATATATCTTCTGTGGAGAAGTTCTATGCCCATTTGAAATTAGGATTTACTTGTTTTTATTCAATTGCAAGACATTTATTATTTTATTTTATTTTTGAGAGGTGGTTTTACACTTTGTAGCCCAGGCAGGCCTGGTTCCCTATATGCAGCAATAGTTTTTTTTTTTCCTTTAAATATAATGGATTCCAATATTTTTTGTTGTTGTTTTGGTTTTCAAAACAGGGTTTCTATGTAGTTTTGAAGCCTGTCCTGGAACTAGCTCTTGTAGACCAGGCTGGCCTCAAACTCATATAGATTTGCCTGCTTCCTGAGTGCTAGGATTAAAGGTGTGCTCCACCACCACCCGGCTAGATTCCAAATCTTTATGTGATACGCAAATGTTTTCATCCATTTATCTTTCTCATTTCTCTCTCTCTCTTTTTCTTTCTTCTCTCTCTCTTTCTTCTTTCTTCTAGAGTAAACCATATAGATTTATTAATGAAAAGTGAGAATTGGAAGGCTTCCAAGAAAAGGACATTCTTTTTTTTTCACCTTCTTGGTTGTAAATTTAGATGGGGGGATATGATTTTCATACATATTTTTACTGTTCCGAAACTCATTCCATAGACCAGGCTGGCCTCAAACTCAGATATCTGCTAACCTCAGCCTTCTGAGTACTGGGATTGAAGGTGTGTACCACCACGACCTGGCTCTTTTTCTTTACTTAGTATGATGTATTATATTGATAAATTTTCTTATTCTGAATATACTCATGCTGCTAGGGTAAATATTACCTGGTCATGGTTTAAAATTATTTTATATAGTGTTGATTTAAATTTACTAGTATGTTGTTGCTAAAGATTTTTGTATGCATTCTAATAAGGTGCAGGGTTTATAGTTTTCTCATACTATATCTGTTTTGGGTAGTGAGGTTATGCTAACTTAATTCAATGAGCTGACTAGTATGCAATTCATCCTCTACATCTTAAAACAATTTGAAAAGAAAACCCTAATTTCAATTATGCTCTGACTGATAGGATTCACAGTGAAGCCACAACACTGTAAAATTCTCTTTGTTGAGAATTATTTTCAAATTTATTTTATTTACATCATTGATGTCATGTCTTTGTAATTTGCAACTTTTATTGAGTTTCAAATTAATTCTAAAAATTTTTATGTATATAGTAATTTCCTCATTACAGTTATGTTGTCTAATATGTTGCCACACAATTGTTTATAGTATTGTCTCTTTTTATGTCTCTTTATTATGTGTGTATGTATGTTTTTATATATGTGGAAGTTCATGTCTCTGGGTGTGTACATATGCGCATACATGATGGGTATCTTCTTTTGATCAGTCTCCACTTTCTTTACTGAGATAAAGTTTCTTGTTCAACCTGGAAATTCCCAATTTGATTACTTTAACTATCCAGCATGCCTTGGGTATCCCCGTCTCTGCTTCCTGAGTCCTGGAATTATGGGTTGCCATGACACCACTGACTTTTATGTGAGTGCTGGTTATCTGAATTCAGGTGCTCATACCGGCGAGTCATCTCCGTAACCCTGTGATATTCTATTATTCTTTGAATCTTCTGTAAGATGGAGGGAAATGATTCTATCATGTTTAGTTATTTGCTTCTTCTTTTATTTATCTGTCTACTTATGAGCTTGTCAATATTGCTGATATTGTCAGAGTCTGTTCTTATTTTCAATGATTCTGTTATTTTCATACTCAGTTTTGATTATCCTTGCTTAAACATTTTTTTCTGTTTTAAGTTTTCTTTGCTCTTCTTTATCTAGTTCTTTAAAATTAAAAGTTGCAATGTTGATTGAAAAATTCTCTTCTTTCTCTCCCCTTTCTTTAGGAATATAAATATGTTTTTGCCCAGTTTTTTATTTTGTGAAGAATATTTTTAAATTTTAAAAACCCTCTGCAGATACTACTATATCCTATCACTACCATAATTTCATAAAAGAAAGATACTCCTATTTTGTTTTTGAGACAGGGTTTCTCTGTGTAACAGTCCTGGCTGTCCTAGAACTAACTGTGTAGACTAGGCTGATCTCAAACTCCCAGAGATCTGCCTAGCTCTGTCTCCCAAGTCCTAGGATTATAGGCATGTGCCATAATTCTCTGCTAAATCTTTTCCTTTTTTCATTGTGTAGCTGTAAATTTCATTTTAACAATGAACTTTATTAGGAAGCAGTTCCTGTTCCTCCCCAAAGTAGGCCATACTTTCCTATTCCTTCCTATGCCTTGTTAATTATTATTGAAATATATGTTAATGTTTTAATGTTATGTTTTGAGGATTATACTTTCGTCCTTCTAAGATTTTCTGTTTTAGATGAGGGAAGACTTTTTTTGTCTACTTATTTAACAATATATCCCAACTGTTTTTCCAGATTGTGGTCCTTGTCGTGTTTGGTTACTGAAGTCTCTGTTCCTTTAAATTGTGATCAGCAAGTATTTTGACAGAGACTTCCTTAAATTATTCTCACATATTCAATAGGTTCAGTTCTGGCACCCTCTGTTAACAGTTAGGCTATTTATACTTTTGCTTTAGCCTTCAATTATTGCTTATATGAGGCCAAGAGATGAGCCATCAGTACGTGCTTAAGGTCTTCATAGGTCTCTTCTGAGCATATGCCCTGCCTGGAGCATATGCATGACTTTCAGCATTGTCCAGTAAACATGAGTGATTTTGATTGTTCTCCTTTACCAAAAATATTTCTCTAGAGTGTCTCTGAAGACTTTAGGTCATATATTCTTTTCACCAACCATGATATTTTGCCCAAGATGGATATAAGTTTGTCATCCACCTTACACTGTTCTTGAGCAATGCCTGCCACTGTTATATGCTGAGAGATTTCTGAGTTAGGAGAAATGGAGTTGAGTACTTGGCATCCATCCTCCAGGAAGCCCCAAGACAGCTTTAGACAGACCCACACAATTATTTGGTGCAATGTACTCCACTTTCTCTGAAATCAGGAGTCCCAATGTCTAACACAGGGAACATAGGCTGTCACCTTCAAGACCATTGCCAAATTGGGAAACAGGTGAGGTCAGAGTGGAATTAAAACTTCTAAAACCTTTCAACTATGTGGAAGTTTCATTTTTCTTGGTTTATTACTTGCTGGGTTTCTATAAATCTTTGACCATTTTCCAGATTTCTGACAGAGTTTGTTCTGACAGTTCCTGCTTATTTTCCAATGCGTCTGTAAAAGAATGGGAGTTTGGTACTCTCTGTGCTGCCATCCTACTGATGTCAATCTTGACACTCAAGTTTTTTTCTGGGCCACTGAATCCAGAACTAATTCTGAAAGGCTTGGCTGATGAATACTATAAATCCTTTCTAGGACAACCCTTATCCCCACAGAAACCCTTAAAAGGGCAATCTTGCTCATTTCGGAATTCTAAGTTTTACACGCTAACCATGACACTTGAGTGGTGTAGAGCACTGGCAAGATTTTCCTAGTGATGAATGCAATGAGAAGTAAATCATACAGTGTTTCAAAGTCCAGTGACCAGTTATAATCTTTCTTCAAAGTGTATCCACAGATAAATTTTGCTAAAGTATTTGTTTATTCTTTGGGGTTTTTTTTTTTTTGCCTTGGTACCTCCTTCTTTCTCCCTTTTTATAATTACTTGTAAGAGTTTGTTGTTCTACCAACATCCTAGGTAATTCTCCTAGTAGCCTCCTTTTTCCTGACATGTCTTCTTTCTATCTATTCTTAGCAGTTTACACAACACATCTCCCTTCCTGAGCTTTCACTCTTAACACTAAAGGCTGTGATCCAGTTAAAGATCTGTTTTCTAATTTCTTACCACTGAAGGCACATTAATAGATTTTTCTCTGTCTTATTCATACTGGTGACTTCCCCTGAAATCTTATTATTTAGTTACTGGGAAAATTGTAACAATGTCGTTTTGTCAGTTTAGCTTTATCACCTCTCACTAACCTGTCTTGGAGTGTGTCCATCCCTTAGAGATACAGCTTTAGCCCTCTAGTAGCTTTGAAAAGAGGCATGAGACTTTCCCTTCATCCTGATTCTGTTTCCTTCTACTCTAGGCCCATTATGCTTACCCCTTCTCAAAATCTCTGAACTGCTCCTCACAAACAAAATCTGTTTCTTTGACATTTTCAGAAAATGTAGGTTATAGACCTGCCAGTTGCTGCATGTGAAGTGGAAACTAAGTGCTGAGGATATAAGTAAGAAATAATGCTAATTATCTCATAATCTAATTGGACCAATGTTTTTCTGCAACGCTGTACGATTGGCTTTTATCACTCACTTCCAGGTTATCTTAATTTGTACTAGATTTTGTATTGGAAATTCATGGCCAATATGAGTAGGACTACTCTGTGATTCACAATGAGTAGTAAATTTGTAAAAATCCCCCTTTCTTTCAAGCGTAGAAAAACTTGGAAAAGCCATGCTTGTATTTTTTCCACTGTAAAAAGGAGTTTCAGCCAGAAATTCATCTTCTCTTACTAGGAGGTGACCAAGACTGTAAAGGAGAAGGTCAAACTGATGGGGAGAGAAACCTCAGCAACAGATGGAGCTCTGAAAAAGGAATATTTCTGGGGAGCAGAAATTTCTGGAGTTTAAATTTGCTTCTTTGCATGTTAATTTTTCTTAATTTAACCACTCAGGTTAGGAGACTTTAACATATACTGCACACTTCCTTGCCTCCTTAGGCAGAATATATGGAATATCACTTCATCTTCTCTTGATGACTCAGGGTCCATGTTATGATTTTCAGCTTCTCGGTGTGCTTTATCCAGTGATCCCCTCAGGACCCATTACAGGTTATAAGAATGTTCACTACACAACTAGACATCCCCAACTTGCAAATTATTTTGTCAGCTTTTATTCTTTCCACTTGCTATGCAGTTTTCAATCATTTAAAAAATCCACTTTCTAGCTTTAAAACATATTTTCTAAACTTTATAAAAAATTGAGATGATAATATAATTTTATCATTTCCTCCTTCCTTTCCTCCTTTAACCCTCCCAATATACTCCTCTTTGGTTGATTTCAAATTCATGGCTTCTTTTTTCATTGTTGTTACATGCATATATGTATATACATATATATTCCTAAATTTAATCTGCTCTGTCTGTCTAATTTAAATTATATGTATGTTTTCAGGACTAACCATTTGGTACTAGATAACCAATTGGTGTGCTCTTCCCTGGGGAAGACTACTTTTCCCACAACCCAGCATTCCTCAGTCCTCTAGTTCTTCTTGTAAGGTATGGCCTTGTGGCCTTTCCCACATTCACCTTAGTGCACCCATTAGTCACCCTTGTTCAGTAATCTCTTGGTGAACTTTCAACAAAACCTAAACAATCAATTAGGATTATGCACAATATGTAAGTGTCGATTCTGAGCCATGCCCAATAGGGCCTCACTTTGAAGAAATCCTACAAATTTAAGTGTGTAGGGTTGGTGCCCAGGTGACTGTTTTGCTTAGCTCTGGATCCTTAGCTTTGTTGCATGTCTGTAAGGCTACTGACTTTGTAAACTAAGAGTTGGGTAAAGGTTCTTTTTTTTTATAGTAAACTCAGGTTACTGTAAGGCCTAGAGTTAGTCAATACATATATTGGAAGGGTTAAAGGAGGAAAGGAAGGAGGAAATGATGAAATTATATTATCGTCTCAATTTTTTATAAAGTTTAGAAAATATGTTTTAAAGCTAGAGAGTGGATTTTTTTTTGTGGTTTTTCGAGACAGGGTTTCTCTGTGGTTTTGGAGCCTGTCCTGGAACTAGCTCTTGTAGACCAGGCTGGTCTCGAACTCACAGAGATCCGCCTTCCTCTGCCTCCCGAGTGCTGGGATTAAAGGCATGTGCTATCACCGCCTGGCGAGAGTGGATTTTTTTAAAAATGATTAAAAACTGCATAGCAAGTGGAAAGTGTGACTCTTTTCTTCTTAAGTGATTCTCATAATTTGACCTCTTTCCAAGAAATACATGATAGCTATAGCTAAATGCTATAGTTTAAACACGTAAGTGGGTTGTGCCCTTTTCAATAATCCATTTCTGATTTCATTCTCGGTGAACAAGGGGAACTTCTAGAGGTGTTTACCTATAGGCATTGTAGATAGCAAGGTATAGGAGACACAGAGCCTCTCTTATTTTTAACAATACTA
Source organism: Microtus ochrogaster (assembly GCF_000317375.1). NCBI lineage: Eukaryota > Metazoa > Chordata > Mammalia > Rodentia > Cricetidae > Microtus > Microtus ochrogaster. Next base: position 3,826,789 of record NW_004949132.1, on the reverse strand, counting down.
GAAAAATACTATTTTTTCTCACAACCCCATATGTGAATATTGCATCAGAGATCATTTCAAACACAGCAGATACTATTTGGGAACTTGGGTCAAGGTCATTCCTTTGATGCTTCTCTATAGTAACTGAGTGTAACTTACTCTTAGATGATTTGGGACAAAGACATGTATGCACACATTTAACAAAGCCATGGGTCTTCTTCAGTTCCTTCATCTAGCCCAAACTGGCAAGAAACTCCTATTACTATCACACAGTGCCAAAAAAAAAAAAAAATCAACTGGAACAAACAGGGACAATGGAAGTGGAAGATCTGTATTGCATCAGATTTGCTAAGGGGATTCAGATATTAGTAAGGTTTGTGTCTGCCACATCATTTAGTTAGTGATTTATTTAATCCCATCTTCTGGATCCAAATAATTTTGATGAAAAAATAAAAATAGCCCGATGTGCCCTTGGCATTCACCTGAGTACTAGGCATCCCAGAGCTAAGGCACAGCTAGGCAAGATTTCACTGTTTGTGTGTTCACTGCTGCTTCATGGCTACTTTAATTACAGCCTTTCCTAGGAGGCCAGATGGCCACTAATTAAGGACTCTCTTAAAATGAGAGAACCCAATGGACATAACCTTCTTGTAATCTACATTTAGCAAACGCTCAGTATAAGCAGCCTTTCAGTTATGGTATCCAAGACTATAAGGGCACTTCCCTTTTAGGTAAGAGATACATAATATGAAGTCCTGAAATGATGGTGTCTTATATTAAAAAATATTATTGCCCATTGTTATTAATCAGATAACTTTCTTCATTCAGTTGTTACATACATCTTCTTATGTAATGAGAACTGATGATACACACAAGACACTAAGGTTGTTTGGATATTCAATTGTCTAAAAAATTGTCAAAGGAACCTTACATTGTATTTAATGCAATCAGTGCTCTAAGCATTACTTTAAAAGATCAGTTTCCACTCATTCAGAATTTCTATGTTGGAGTCCCGATGAGCTGCAATAATCCATTCACAGATTCTGGCAGACAACTTAGTGTTCATTAGGTAGATGGCGAGTTAGGATCAGATATTTAAAGAACAAAGTCATAAATATGCATGAAACACATGGAGAAGTCTAATGCTATGTGTCAGTGAGAGTGTGACCCTTCCTTGCCTGGTCCAGAAAAGACTTTCAGGAAATCAATTGATAACAATGAGGAAGAAGATATTGGGATTCCTGGCATTATTTGTTGGCATATTCCTGGGGAAAGGTATGACATACACTCGTTAATGATAACAAATACAGAAACCCAGGAGAAGTGACTTCTATGTCTAGCTCTTTCTTTACTCATATGATATGCAATTCAGTTTCTTTGTGGCAGAATGTATGATGCTTGCTCTTCGTTTTCTCATAGTTTTGTGAGAAGAGCTTTGTTTTTGGTTCACTGAGAGACTGATCCTGAGACAATCACAGAAATTGTTTAAATACATCTGCACAATTACTCGTCTTTATTGGAATGCTATTACTCTCTTTGTATGCTAATTGCATCAGCAGAGATTGAAAAAGTGGGCTCTGGAATCCAGAGAAGGTCAGCAAAAGAAATGACAAGTGTGCTGTTAAGTCTCTAATGTGAGAGAAAGAAGGGAAAAGGGGAGGGCTGGAAAGAGCTTGGAGGAGTGGGATTGTTGAGATGGAAGGACGGATATGGGAACAGGGAAGAAGATATCTTAATTGAGGGAGCCATTTTGAGGTTGGCAAGAGGCTTAGCTCTGGAGGGGTTCCCAGGAGTCCATGGGGACGACCCCAGCTAGGACCCTGGACAGTGGAGGAGAGGGTGCCTGAACTGGCCTTGTCCCATCGTCAGACTGATGACTATCTTGAATATTACCATAGAACTTTCATCAGGTGACGGATGGAGATACAGACAGAGACCTTCATCAGAGCACTGGACTAAGCTCCCAAGGTCCAGTTGAAGAGCAGAAGGAGGGATAATATGAGCAAGGAAGTCAGGACCACGGAGGGGTTGGTCCACCCACTGAGACAATGTGCCTGAGCAAATGGGAGCTTACCAAATCCAGCTGGGCTGGGACTGAACGAGCATGGGATGAAACTGGACCCTCTGAATGTGGCTGACAATTGCGGCAGACTGAGAAGCCAATGATAATGGCACTGGGATTTGTCTCTACTGCATGTACTGGCTTTTTGTGATCCTATTCTATTTGGATGCATACCTTCCTAGGCCTGGATGGAGTGGGGAGGGCCTTGGACTTCCCACAGGGCAGAGTACCCTGCCCTCTCTTAGGGAGGGGGAGAGGGGAGGGTGAGTGGAGGAGTGGGAGGGAAATTGGAGGAGGTGGAAATTTTGAATGGTATTATTTATAAAGTAATAAAAAAGATATGTACAGAAAAAAAAGAAATGACAATATTTACAGTAGAAATTTGGGGTTTCATGCACCGATGTGGTAAGGGTGAGGAGGTATAGGTTTAACTGAGTCTGCTACATTATGTATAAGCCTGGAAGTGAATATATTTGTATAAAATTAGTAACAATTCTAAGCATTATCATTATAGTTTGTTTCTTGCTAATACCTATGGAGCTGATGTCAAAGAGCCATGCACCTTGGAAAAAACTCAAACCACATTTCTAGTTTCCTTTGAATACTTACTGTGTGTCAGATACTATGTTATGTGTTTTAAATACATTGATCTATGCAATCCTCTTTGTGAGCTAATATTGTGCTATTATCTCCAGCTTACAGAGACCACAGAGACTTAGAGAGCTAAAATAACTTGCTTATGGGGTATGCAACCCCAAGTTGACAGATCTGAGATTTGAATCCTGGTAGCCAGACTCTCCAATCTACACTGTTCAAACCACTATATTCCAGTCCTTCACTATCTGTAGAAAGTATGTTCCTATACTAGACAGTGATGCCTCATTACAGATAGTACTAAATTCTATATGTATACTTTTTCTATACATGAATAGTTATGATAAGGTTGAATGTTAGAATATAACTAACAAGGGCTTGACAATAATACTAAAACAGAATAATGACAATATACTGTAAATTAGTTATGTGGTTATGGTCTCTCAAAATATCTTATTGTACTCTTATCTTTTACTTTTGAGAGGAACTCTATGGCTATTCTGTGGTATATCTAAATAGTTAATGTTACCATTCTCGCACTTTGAGGCTGCTATTAAGTAAAAAAAAAGGTTACTTGATCACAATTGCTGTGATTCTGTAAGAATAAATCTGATAACAGAGAAGATATTAGGTGACTATCAGATGGGCAGTACATACAGCATGGATACAATGGACAAACGGATAAGTCATTTATTAGTTGGGCAAAAATGAGTTCGTGCAAGATTTCATCATACTACTCAGGATAGCGAACAATTTCAAAGTTGTGAATGGCTTATATCTAGAATCTTAACATAACAGTTTTGGGCCACCACTGACCATAGGGAACTGAAATCTCAGAAAGTGAAAAGGGAGACCCTCATATTTTGCTAACAATCACTAGTCTAAGAAGCAGACATAATCTCCTTAGTAACTGAATTCCCGTCTCTTTAAATTTTTTTTTTATGTACAACCGACTAACTCAGCTGGTAAAGAGGATTTAAGATATCTTGCTGAGGTTTTGTTTGCTAATTTCTGGACCAGTGACTTGAAAATGACAGAAGACTCTGATCTATTTTTCCCCGTGGATTATGTAGCCCCTTGCTCCATAGCTGGAAAGACACCAACATATTTTATGTATGTGGTTCCTTTTATTTGTTGAAAGGCATTTTATAGCCTTGCTATCTTGTTCTCAACAGTCATAGGTAAGCTGGTCAATTTGAAATTTTTTTTTTCATTTACTTTATGAACAGTAGAACAGTGATGACTCAAATGTTCATCAAATCAACTGGCCTTAATTTTCATGTTTCATTCCACTCAGGAGAAGCAGCATGAGAGAGTCAGAGTGTTAAGGATTAGAAGCTAGTTCCCTATGTGTAGCCTACAAGGAAGCTGACAGATGCTCTTTGCAGATATGACTAGTGCATATCTTATCTGAAAATTCTCTTCTGCAAGGTCTTTAGTATAAGTCTTCTTCCTGCTATCCAGGAAATGACAGTGTTGTGGTCAAGTTTCTTAAGTCATATGACAACCACTAAATATAGGATCGCTTGGAAGGGAAGATGAATGGAGCTGAACATATGAGAGAAAAATAGAAGGTGCCACATTAGACATAGAAGGACCTTGATGTTTTTAATGGGCCATGCTCTGTTAATCCAAAAGCAAAGGATGCTCTTTCTTTAAACTCTCTTCCTCTATCTTGGATTGTATCTTTAACTGCTTCTTAAGGATATATGTACCATTAATCTTCAAGTTTTACCATATCAAATGCAGCACTCCACCTTTCTTCAGTATTTAGACTTCTAGTAACACTGATGACCTGTGCTTTTGCTTTGTGGATTACCATCTCAGGGCCAAGGTTTCTCTCTCTGTTTTTCATCTCATCAGCAGGCCATCTTCATTTTGCCACATCTACTTTCTCTTCTGTCACTAGTTGGGACTACAGACCTTCTCTGGAAACATTTTTATTCTTAACTTTTAGAATGCAGTCACAGGGGCTGGAGAGATGGCTCAGAGGTTGGGAGCACTGACTGCTCTTCCAGAGGTCCTGAGTTCAATTCCCCGCGACCACATGGTGGCTCGCAGCCATCTATGATGAGATCTGGTGCCCTCTTCTGGCATGTAAACATACATGGAAGGAATATTGTATAAATCTTTAAAAAATAGAATGCAGTCACAATAAAGAAGCATGGTGTAGGAGGATCTTCTTTCTATGTGTTGCTTTCATTGGTTGAATAAAGAAAACTGCCTTGGCCTTTTGATAGGGCAGCCTTTAGGTGGGCAGAGTAGACAGAACAGAATGCTGGGAAGAAGGCAATGTGGCAGATGCCATGATTCTCCTACCCTAGACGGACGCTGGTTAGATTCATGCCAGTAAGTCACAGTCAAGTGGCGATACACATTAATAGAAATGGGTTAATCAAGATGTGAAAGCTAGCCAATAAGGGCCAGGCAGTGTTTAAATTAATACAATTAAATTAATACAATTTCAGGGTAAGCTAGTTAGGTGGTGGGAAGCAGCCCACTGGTCCTTCATACTACAGAAGCAGATGGTAATGTTGAGAAATTGATAATCAGCGCTGGAGAGATGCTAAGTGGTTAAGAGCACTGGCTGCTCTCTCAGAGGACCTGGCTTCAATTCCCAGCACCCCCATGGCAGCTCACAACTGCCTGTCACTCTGCCTCCAGGGAATCTGACACCTTCACACAGATAATACATGCAGGCAAAACACTAATGCACATAAAATAAAAATAAATAAATCATTAAAAATAAATTGATCATCATTCCTTAACTTTAGATAGTTTATAACTTGATTATGTTTCTCCACCCTGATTTCTGCTTTTCCTAGGCATGTCTGCATTTGGGCTGTAATCTCCCCTCTCTAACTTCGTGAGCTACTTCTTCTCTTTGGCATATGGTTATGCATTATGTACCTAACCTTTTATTTCTCTCCCAAGAAACTTTGTACTACAATGCTCCATGCTTCATGCCATTTCTACACATTCTTTTGAATATGTGCTGATGTAGATATTACAATGATATAGGACTGCTTCCTTTAGGAATCTTATCTCAATTGTCTTGCAAATCTCTTGAGGCAGGAGCTGTGGCTTACATTTCTTCAGCTTCTATGTCTTCTGAGTGTTCATGTTCTCTAGCATGGTGCCAAGTCAAGAAAGTAACAACCTTTCCGTTGAGAACATGGGCTGTGTTTTCTATAATGTACCAGTTGATCTCTTATTCAGCAATTACATACCACTCTATAAAAGTACACAAACACACGTATAATATATATGCATATATACATGCATCGGTTTCTTTGATTTGATATTATGGTGTGCGTTTAGGTTTATAACCATTAACTTGGACAAAACAAGCATATCCGTGTGGGAAAGACTCTCTGAAAGTTGCAGGTCGTTAAGGATTTTTCTAGAAAACTTCACAACATGGACAGTTTATGATGCACTGACCAGGGAGCTACTTTTGCAGATCCCTGAAAGGAGGAGGGACTGTGATATCATTTTAGGTCTTAGAATAAAAAATATGCAGGCCTCTGCATTCAGTAATAACATGTTACCATTTGATAGTTTCTCTGCTGAGGAGAGGCAGAAATGCTGGAATTCGGGAACTGCAAAGGAGACACAGCCTCATGTTCTTCTGAAGTACTTTACCTGAAAGCTTTGAGAGAAACCAGGAAAGGAAAAAAAAAAGATAAAACCTTTTGCTCTCTTGAGAATAAAGCCCTTGGTTCTTTTGTTGTTAAGTTAAACAGAAATCTTACGGTCATGTACTACACAAGAAGAGATTTGCCCCCAAACACTTAGAATGAAGTAGTTCTGACCTTATAGCCTGAGGATAAGACCAAGCTTTGGTGAAATTGTAGTTAATAGAAGATTTTTTTGAAATATAATACATTACGTATTTTTATTCTCATAATATAATTTAATGTCCATGACTTTTAAGCATAGCTGAAAATATTATTTAAAATAAAATGGAGTAGCAAAGTATAAATTTTGACATCATAAAGTCCTGGAAATCTAAATTTTAGTCATAATATAAGGCAAACCTGACAATTTAAGGTAGACATTCAAGCCATTTAACCCAGGGACTTACTGCCACCTTTTGTTCGTGTATCTGAATTACATGAAAAGTGAGTGAGGGTTGAACAATATAACTGAACAAATAAAGGGACATTTGTGGTGTCAAATAAAGGGGACATGTAATACTGACATGTCAGTAGGCATGGCCTATAATTTTATGAGGCATGTCCCTATGTCATTCTTAAATGGGATACATTATTTGGAAGAGACAATGATTTCAAAGAAAGTATGAAATTTATTCTGCCTAGAGAAAATTAATTTCTAAAATTTTTGTTTTCTCACCTGTGAAATAGAATGATGAGAATAGCTGCCCTTCATATAGAGATGTCATGAGGAGCCAATCCAGAGACTATTTTGTGAAAGAGGTTTGTAAAATTATACATGGCATATGCCTACTCTTTATTGCCAATGTAAAATGCTGATGAGTGTGTGAAACAGCATGCTGCCATAGACTCGATGAATATTAAAAGGCAATAGTTTGCTTTCTTCTTGTGCTATAATAAGTCTCTTTTCATTTCCCTGGTGCTATTCCAATACTTTGTGCAACTATGTATGGTTTCTCATCGTTAATCCTTTAGGTATGATATGATGCTTTCTGGAACCTTCTCAAGCTTAAAAAGTCTATCTTCTCATTCCTCATGCTTAAAATTTCACAGTGCCCTATTATTTTAGAAGAGAGGGGAATAGGTTTATATCCTCCTGGGCCATGGTTAATCGAAAACGGGGAGTCTGAAGTTCTGGATTCTTGATTCCACGGAGGTGATTATTATAGAAATGTTGTGGGGTTGTGCACACGCCTGTTCGTGTGTGTGTGTGTGTGTGTGTGTGTGTGTGTGTGTGTGTGTGAACTTGAGAGACAGGTAGCATGAGTAGACAACTAAGGAATGCTAGGAACAGAAGAAAGAGTCTACCTCATGGAAGAAAACAATTGGTTATCTAACATTGAACAATCAGGCCTGTGAAGCATATACATACAAATAACATACAGACTGAGCAGGTTGCAGTTATGTATTTAGAAACACGCATAACAACCATGATGATGACGATGACAACGACCAAATAATAAGGTGCTATGAGTTTGAAAGAGAGCTAGGAAGAGTATATGGGACACTTTAGAGGAAGGAAAGAAAGGGGTAAATGATATAATTATATTATATTCTCAAAAACCAAATAACCTTCCAGACTAACATGGAGTAAAGACATGCTTGTTAGCAGAGCATCGTGCCCACTGTTTAGTCCGTAGAGCAATCATAAACATATGATGCATGGGTAATAAGCACAGAACCTCAAGGCAGGAAAGCCTCAAGGTGAGTTTGCCAAACAGTGACTGGCAAGTGGGGAGGCTCTGAAAGGTAGTTGGTGAGTGGAATTCTTAGAGCCTTTTAAATTTGTCAAGCCTCTGTTTCCTTATCTATAAAGTATACATAAAATTTTATTTATAAAATCTAAATCAGCAGTATGATGGGTTGATACAAAGACTCCTAAAGTGTCCATGCCTCTGGAATCTATGACTGTTAGAGGATACGGCAAAACCAAAGAATGGCAGAGGAGATTCAATCGTAAACAGAGCGGGGAATGTGACTGTGGAGGCAGAGGAGAAGGCAAATGTCACAAGGCAAAGGAATGTGTCAGTCCTTAACAGGAGGCTGGAAGAGGCCAGGGACAGAGTTTAACTCAGAGCCTCTGATGGCAGCATGGCCTTGATTATATCCCGGTGGAACTAATTTCAAGTTTCTCACCTTCAAACCTGTGAGAGGATGAGTTTCTGTTGTTTTCTGCCACTAAGATTGAACATCCACACAAAACTAATAGAACTGATAGAGGGCAAAAGGTTCCTGGGCATAGGAACTAACTCATGAATAATAAGCTGCAGGGAAAGAGGGGGATCTGTGTTACATACCTGTTCAGAGCCACTGCCGTTGTTGGCTCTTAGTAATTCATTTTTAGAGATTAAAATATTATTCTGATAACATAGTTACACCAAATGAGGCAGCCATTTAAGATTTAATATAGGTAAGAGGGAACTAAGTACTCAAATTATTTGTATGTACCTTCAAATATTGTCTATTATTATTATTATTATTGGTGAGGAATCGTGTTCAGGGTCTTGTTCATGATAGACAAGCACTCTATAATTTGAGCTATAACTCTAGCCTATATCTTCCTTTAGAGTGCCTTGATTCAGTAAATATGAAAGTATTATGTACATGGCTCCCTGGAGAATAATGTCCAGGATTTCTAAACACCCTTGATTGTAGATCAGTATTTCTCAACTTTATTTGATTACTGTTTCGCCCAGGGGATATTGCTAATGACTACATATACTGTGACATTTGTTGGCATGTAGTAGGTAGAGTCCATGGATGTCCCTAAATATAACACACAAGGGAGCCCTGCAGCAAAGAATTACAGAGCCTATACAAACGAGGCTCAGAAACCTTGCCCTATGTTAACAGAAAACCATAGAGAGCTAAACTACCCAGCACTTGTGTGTAATTTTTTTTTCTGTGTTAGAAAAGAAGAAAGACAACAGTTTGTCCTGACTGAGGGACTTGGTGGGACTGCAAACTCATCACAGACTCATCAGATCCCTTTTCTTGATAGGGTTTGTTGTTGTTTTCCTTTTTGGCAGCGGATTGTTCCTCAGAAGGAAAAGTTCTGGGGATTTTTTGAAAGCTTTTACTTCAATGATGGCTTCCTTTGGGAAGCCGACTGGAGTCGGAGTATGGTATTTCTCTCTATACCGAGGTTCAGAGCAGAAGCTTGATGCTCCACCCCCTGCAGGTTGTCATGCTCTCACAGTCACCAGGTCCCCTGACATATTATTTCCTCGAGTGTTTGTTTACATGCCTAGACAAAATGGGTCTGGCATTTCTGTTGCACTGCAGCAAAAGGTTAGAGCTTACATAAGCCAGATAAATGCAAAGTCAAGGTGACTCTATTTTATGTATTGCATTAACATAGAGCTACAAATCCCTGGGGCATACTTTAAAAATCCACAGAAGTCAGGACTGGGCTGTCTGGAAAAGGGAAAAGGCAGATACAATTCAGAGTATTAACAGGGTTAATAAGAATCATATATAGTCGTGACATTTTCCCTATCTGGAATCTATGTATGTTCTGGAGTAGCCTCTAACTCAGTCTCAGTAGAATCAAGTTCAGTGACAGCTCTGCTCCTTCCTCTCCTTTCACTTTGGATGTTCTTTCCTCAATTTACATTATAATTGCTCCATTATTTTTGCTCTTTAAGATTTACAAATTTAGCCAGGCAGAAGTGGCAATACCTTTAATCCCAGCACTTGGAAGACAGAGGCAGGTGGATCTTTGAGTTTGAGGCCAGCCTGGTCTACAACGCGAGTTCCAGGACAGCCACGGTTACACAGAGAAACCCCGTCTCAAAAAACCCCCAAAACCAAAAAAAAAAACAAGAAAATCCCCAAAACAAAACAAAACAAAAAACCAAAGCCAATAACAACAACAAACCACACCAAAACAACAGCAACAAATTTACAAAACTGTATGCAAGAACCCAGTCTCACTCTACTAGACAGTTAATTTTTGTAAAGAAAAGAACTCTTGTCCTGTTTCTTTATTGAATTGTAAGTATCTAGTAGAGCCTTTGGTGTATAGTAGGTATTTAAAGACACTTATTGCATAGGTGCATAAATGGACTCTTTAGGCTTTATTGCTCTTCATCTGAGCCCCATATTCTCTGTTTTGTATCTTTGATAGAGGTGTTAATCAGATGTCATACATCTATTCACAAACAGACATGTGTCTCCCCTTGAAAGTGTTTCCAAGTTATCAGAATCATGTGATGGATTTGTTAAAACCCAGATTGTCAGGCACCTATCTTCAGAGTTTCCAATTCAGTTCGTCTCTCCTGGAGCCTGAAAATGCATTTCTAAACGTTTTTCAGACAAGAAGCACATACTCAAAAGTTTCCGGAGATTAGCCACTCAGGGAAGCACCGTTTTAACTTTTCACCATGGTTATTACTGGTAGACATAATTTGATCACAGTAGGGTGATACAAGCTATTCTGGTAGAGAGGAAATGCCAAAGCAAAAATAAATGTTCAATCGTTGTAGTTTTGAAAACAGGGTTTTACTGTATAACCCAAGCTGGCCTGAAACTCACTGTGCATCTCAGGTAGGCCTCAACTTTGCAGGAATCCTCCTACCTTTGCTATTACCCTTCTATTCCCAGTGCTGGGATTATAGAAGGTTGGCCACCATACCTGCCTCAGTCTAGTAAGTAATTTAAGAATGCTAATTAAAACAATAATTGTGTTTACTCTTTACCCTGCGGTTTGGTTGAAAAATAGACCACTGATCCAGGTTGGAAAGAAACACGTTATTTTTTCTTCTACTGTGGTGCAGCCATTCTAGTTTCTAGCATTTTCAGATCTTAGCTTCTCTAGAAAGGCCTTCCTTGACGTCTAAGAAATAATTTTCTTATTTTTCAGTTTGATCATTCAAAAATTTCTATAAGTATCCACATGCTTGCTTGCTTAATGTCTGCAGTTCTTACTAAGAACCCATGGAAGGTTGAGTCCATGTCTGTTTTGTTCATTGTCCTAGTTTAAGAATTCAGAACAATGTCTGGCATATAGTATGCTCTTAATTCTTTGCTTATCATGAGTTCCTGGGAAAAGTGTAAAACTTTTTTAAAATGCCCTGAAATTGGCGCTTATTGAAAAAAATTTCTGTGGACCCAATCAGTGGATGTGTTTTACAGAGTGATAGAAGAAGGTTCCAAAACAACAATCTGGCATAATTTGGGGGAAAAACATAAGGTCTTTCACTAGACCTGAGACGGCATAATTTTAAGACACATCCTCATGCCTAATTATCTTTATGAGGAGATTACTAGGGCATCAATTGTGAACATCACTTCAAAAACAGTGTAATTCAAGTAATTCTAGAATATGAAATAAAGTATAGTTTAGAATCTAACGTGCATAGAAAGGGTTCTGTTACATTATATGCCAAAGTGTCAAAGGTAATAGTTTCTGGATAGATAGTTATGCGTGTTTATTGGTACTTTAATTATTTTCATTTTGCTGCTTTTGGCCTTTGTATAATGAACAGAATGTTTAACTTTGTGGAGCAGAAAAGAAATCAAAGAAAACCTTTAAAAAGACACCTCTCACCCTTTCTTGCCTCAATGGGTTTGGGGTATCATAAAGCTGAGATAATCTTTCTTCTTTCGGCCTTGGTACACTAAAGGGCACATTGAAATTGGAATGTGTAGACCCCCTTTAAAGTTTTGCCTCTGATAATGAACATCTTTTTGAGAAACATCTGATCTTGCTAAGTTTTATCTATAAAGTGGGGATGGTCATACTGATCATAATTATTAAGAAATGAGATAGTGTGTATGAAGGCTCTTAGAAGTTGCCATGATTACAGGTACATCTCATTCTGCTTACATAACGTCAGCTATCATGAGGCTGCTGTTGCTTAAAGGCATTATGAATTGCCCTGTCTCCAATTTGGGTAGGAAATGATGCTTTTTCTACTACTCCCTCCCCCAGAGCCATCTGGAATTATAGTCAATTACAGGGGGTCACCAGTTCAGAAAGTGAGATACACAGCATGTGTGATAGGATAAAATATATTTTAATATATAAATATTGCTTATTTGTGGCTGAAATAAAAATGTACAGAAAAGCTTTGGGAGTGTGGGACATGATTCAGTAATTTAGCTTGTTCCAAAAAAAAAAAAACACTGAGGTGTCACAGGCAAGGCTGTAGGAGGGCTCCACAGTCAAATAACTTGGGCAAATAAAATCCCACAATAGACTTTACTATCCTCTCATAGATGTGCAATGTGTATTAGAATATTATAGGCTATGACTTTAAGGTCTTTAATATTTAAAGACTGTCTACATTGCCAAATAGGCCTATTTTTTTTTCATAGCTTGTCCCAACATTCTTCATGCTGAAATGACACTTCCTCTTAACATTCTTGAGAAATGCATGCTGGGAAAATGGTGTTTTCAGTTATTATCCCCAAGGACATGGCCTCTGTGGTATGTTGTAAGAGACAGAACAATACTTAATATGCCAGTTTCTGCTCTTGTGGATGGTGGCATTGGGGTTTACTTTTTTCTGTTATTGGGATTTAATCTAGGACTTCATACATTTTAGACAAGCACTCTCCCTCTGAATGACATCCTTACTCTCTTTACTCCTACTTTTTAATTTTAAGACAAGAGCTCACTAACTTGCCTAGACCGGTGTTTAACTTACTCTGTAGCTAAGGATCTTGAACTTGGCAATACTCTTCATTTGGCCGGCTTACTAGTTGGCATGTTTGGTAGCTTGAAAGAAAATGGCCCCAAAGGGAGTGGCACTATTAGGAGGTGTGTTCTTTTTGGAGTAGGTGTGGTCTTGTTGGAGGAAGTGTGTCACTGTGGAGGTGGGCTTTGAGGTCACATATATGCTTAAGCCACACCCAGCGAAACAGTGTACTTACTGTTGCCTTTAAATCAAGATATAGACTTCTTTAGCACCATGTCTGCCTGAACACCCCCAAACTCCCATCCGTCATGCTCTGAGCCATGATGATAATGGTCTAAACCTCTGAAACTGTAAGCCACCACTTCAATTAAATATTTTCCTTTATAAGAGTTTCTGTGATCATGATGTCTCTTCACAGCAATAGAAACCCCAAGACAGCATGACATGACTGAGACATCAGACTTTGTTGGTAGTATCAGTTTGAAAACACAATAAAGTGGTTTTAGGCAGGTTACATGGGTATGACGTGTGTGTGTGTGTGTGTGTGTGTGTGTAAGTTGTTTACATACACTCCAATCATAAAATTCTTGGAATTAAGAGGGGAATTGAGGAGGATAAAAAATCTTAATACAAGAGACCTGGCTGGGCTGGTATTTGGTAATACTCAATGAGTTACTAGTTTAGGTGGATATATGTATGTAAAAGGCCCACAAACTGTGTATTTATCAAGTTTTATTCTTTCCATTTACTAGATTATTTAACTGATCTAACACAGATGGGGTTTGACTATAGCACACAAATGTTACCATATTTTGATATCATGTGAGATCAGAAAATAAATCTGATAAGGCAGAGGAGAATAGAGAGGATCCTGGGGCAATAATTTCTGAGCTAGGCATTCTAGGGTTATGTGGACTGGTATAGGTAGCAGAATATAACTCTTAAGGGAGTGAGTGTCACATGTTAATAATAATAAAAGGATGAGATAATAAAAAGACTGAGGTGCTTAGGTTCAACTCAGTAGACAAGAGGGATCCACTGTGCAATTTTGTAACAGGGAGGGGGATATTGCTCAGTGAAAATCACCATTCTACCAATGAGTTTTACTTAGGGAATACTCATAGTACAATATTTAGCCATGAGATTCCAGGTTAATCAATTTCTCTCTCTGAGCCTCAGTTTCTTTGGAAATCAAGTGAAAAGAATTTAAGTACATGATTTCCAAGTCCTTTTTCCCAGCCACGTATTCTGTATATTTTTCTTCTTATTCGTGCATGAAAAATTATTGATGGGCTCTCACTCATTATCCCGAGGGGGTGGAGGGCATATGCTCACTCTGATTCTGGAGGGGGGGGTCATTTTTTCTATTGATTATGTTTCCTTCTCTGTGGTAGTGCCCAGCAGCATCTCTTATCAGGAGTAATGAGCGCATGCTGCGTTTATAGCTGGCAACTTCAGGTGTTTGGTTATTCTTCTGGAATCTATATAATTAATTTAATACAATAGTTACTCTTCTATCTTGTAAGATATTTTAAAAGTTTGCTTTTCTGTTACTATAGAGAGCTGTAACACCTAAAGTTTAGTTCCAGTCATTTGAAGGTCTGATGAGAGCACCCAAACCTCTGTGAACAGAGGTTTTGAATCTTTTCTTTTTCACGTTCACTATAAGCAGGATTAGAGTTCCTTTTAGGGATCTACACAAATGTGTAGAAGAGGTTTTATTTTATCTAACAAACATTAAATCTCCATCACTATAGATTTAGCAGAACGAATGAATAGTGTGAATCAAAGAGATGGCTACTGCCATGCTTGATGACGTGTGTTCAAATTCCATGTTGGAAGAAGAGAACTAAGTTATACTCTGACCTCCATATACCTCACATAACCCATTCAACCCCTCCCACCCCAATAAATGTAATTTTAAATAAATATTTTACTATTTTAATCTTAAAATTTAGAGGAACGAAGTAAATAGAGGCAGAGAAGCAAATAAGCCAAAGAAGTTTCTTCTTTTCATCAATAACTTAGGATTTATAACCAACCAACTAGCTATGTGACCTTGGAAAAATGGATTTCCTTCTGTAAGACTTCTCTATTTCCTTGGCTATAAAATAAGTTATATTTCATAGTTCATGGATGTAAAATATTTATAGTGCAAAATTAAGGGAACATATCCACTTACATTTTTATTATTATTCCTGGAGACAAAAGTATGAGTCTCCTTCACATAGTTGGGGGCTTCAAAAAGTGCAGGACCTTTTTCCTGAAGTATCAAGCCTGAGCTTCTATCACTTCTATTGGATTATTCTGACAGAAAACTTTGCTCTTGACTCAATTTAATTGTCTCCATCTCCATTTGACATCCATATCTTGGCCACAGATAACTGATCTATAACTGAGATTACCCCTAAAACTGATCAACTTTTCAAGCTGGATTCAAGAAGCTGATGACTATTAGATCAAATTTATAGTAGACAAATGAATCCTAAGGGGAGAACACTAGCTTGTACCCTAGTCCTGCCAAGGCAGATTCAGTAAGAACTAGACATCTAGTATCTCAATAAGCTCTCTGAATAATTTTGTTTCTGATGACCAACAATCTCCCCTTTTGGCAACAGCGTATTTGAAGGGTGAAAAGCCACCTCTGCTAGTTTCTGCTTGCCATTTCTGTGAGCCTGAGCTTTCCCTACAGTATCTTTGCGAGACAACTAAGGGCAGTGATTAAAAATTCTGTTTTTTTAAACAGCCTTTAAAAAGCCAAGTGACATTTGCACAGCCCCCTCCCAGGGAAGAAAGAACAATGTTACAATTTCCTCTCTCAGCTTGGAACAGGCCTGCTAGGCTGGACTCTTTTTGGAGCAATCTATGCCTGGCATTCAACGTAACAGTCAGGGATGACAAACAGGCCATTGCATTAACAGAAGTCCTTTTGCCTACCAGCTGGTCTGTGTGATTCCATTGACCAATGTCAGGTTTGATGGGGAACAAAGGGATACAAGTGATAAATAACACATTTTCCTTAGATTCATGTTGCAGCTTTCACTGCTAAAAGATGAGCTGCACTGCTTGCTAACAGCTGGTGTAAGCAGATGAGCTGGGGGCAGCCTTTGATTCTGTGTTTCTTGTGTCACAGGATTAAAGAACCAAGAAATGGCAGAGTAGAAAGGTTCATCCTCTATCTTGGGGACTAACAGAACCTGGGGGGCATGCAAAATATCATTATCATTTGCCAAGATTTAGACAAAAGTTGACATTAGTAGACCTCCAATAAAAGTGTGCACTACCAAAAAAAATCCCTACAAAATCTTTGATATAGTGCTACCATTTCATTTTATAATGGAAGAAACTGAGACCCTGGGGAGAGATATGATTTACTTAAGGTCCCTTTAAATCTTAAAATAGTGAACATTGATTTTAATTTTTACTCTTAAAAGTGGTTAAGAAAATATATTAATAATAGGAAAATTTTGAGTACTTATTACATACCAGACACTGATCTGTATGCTTCATCTTTAATTTCTACAATAGCTCTATAGGGTAAAATATCATTATCCTCATGCTATAGATAAAAGGAATTGGATACAGAAAAGTTACAAAAACTGAAAAGGAATTGGATACAGAAAAGTTACAAGAACTTGCCAAGACTTCCCAGTTAATCATGAAACTGGGATTCACACAGAGTGACTAGTTTCAGAGCCTGACACCTTAACCATGCCATGCATTCTCTCTCTCTCTCCAATACAAGCAGTAGGATGAGCAAGATAACCTCTACCAAATACTAATTGTTCTATCAAATTCTCATTCAAAATCCGCGTAGGGCTATGACTCAACAATCCTGACTCTTCAGCAGCGTTATTGCCATTTGATGATGCTCAAACATGGTAAGAAAATTGTAACTTACTAAACCAAACCTTGCATCACTGCATGGTGCCATTAAGTCTATTCTACCCCTCAGAAGGCTATTCAGCAATATTATATTATATTATATTATATTATATTATATTATATTATATTATATTATATTATATTATATTCCATGTGTAATACATGGAATGGTCTCTGCCTTCCCTTTCCATGAAAATTCCAAGTAGCTTAGCAGCTTCACCTTTGTCTAATAGTTTTAAGTTGGTACAGTTCTGCCATGTGATGCAGTTCCATTTCTGAACCCCAAATTCAGATCATTGGCATAGAATCCCCTCAAAGAGCCTAGTTGAGGGTAGACACTCAGTGGATAAAGCAGTTTTCTGGAACTTTTGGTTGTATTATGTTTCAGTGGAAGGAATGGAAAGTTAGAAAGGTTAAAGAAAAGATGCTTCTAAACCTTGCCGTGCCCCGTCTTCCCAGGAGCATACAGTTTACCTAGTGTTTCTATCTCAGTTTCACCTGTGCTTATCTTAGAACAAGACTAAAGTAGGAAATCCGCTTCATAGTCTAGAAAATGCTAGAGTATGTCTTGTGGAGACCATCTATGGACAATTCTGATGGCTAGCTGTGGAAATGTTGCACATTGGTTTAAATCAAAGGAGAATTGTGCAAAAAAGAGTAGGAAATAAGGGTAGTTGTATTAAGATAGAAGGAAAGGGACTTTTACAGAATTACATTTGGAGTGTGACCCTTAAAGGATTCTGATTAATCTACAATGTGAAGAAGAAAATAACAAAATCTTTGAGGTAAAAGATACCCTAACAAATGCACTAATTTTCCTTTCTAGTCCTAGTTGGTGTTAAAAAGAAAATTAAGTACTCAAAAATTGATTTCCAAACTTCAAAGTATATATTTAGTAAGCATGTGGTTTTAAAAAGTTTCAAACTTAAATTACATTGGGTGGAAAGAGAGTGAATAGGAATAATTAGGAACCACTGGATATATGTATGAAATTATCAAAGAACAAATTTAATAGGAGAATATAGAAAAGAATAAATTTACATAAAAATGTGCACCAAGCACATCTTGATTAACCACTGTTGTTTTCACCGGACCTGGTCATTCCTTACCCAATAGTTTTCACATATTTCTGCTATATGTATGGATACATTTACATTTGTTAAACTAGCTCAAAGTGAGAATTTTGTGATGGGGTCACATGGCGCTAGCTACTCAGAACTGGAAGGAGGAGACAAGAGAACAAAACATATTGCCTTTATGAGTTAAAGTGAGGTTGTCAATAATAACAATATGCTCTTTAAATAACTTAATATAAAATATTCTCCATTATTGATGCATGTCAGAGTTTTTATACATATGACATACTATTAATATAATAAATTATATGTTGATATTTATATATTTGAAAGAAAGAAACTTATTGAGATTCTCTGTCAAAATCCTTGGTTCTTTCTGCTTCCTGTTCCTAGATTGAACCCACTTTAGCTCAGTGCTTCTATGCTAACAGAACACATGAACATACCAGAACTTCCCAACAGAAATTCCCATAGTAAATCACGCTGCAAAAAGGAATGCAGCTGATTAGAGTATGCCCCTTAAATGAATGGGCAGAATCGATTTAGAATCATCAACAGAGCCTATTTGGAAGGAATTTCCAAAGAAAGGTTGGTTTTTTAGCTGAAATTTGCCTTTTCTTTAAACACATGCCTCTACAGATGCCTTGTGTGTTGGAGAAAATAAAAGGTGTCTTTCTCCATTTTCATATTTGTCTGGACTCCTAGATGAAAATGCCTGCTGGATTACTTTCAGCTTTCCTCTGAACCCTACTACAATTGGCCATTTCTTAAACCTTGATGTTATATTTCACACTTGGAAACATCCTTCTACTATTGAAGAAAACACTCCCTGAATTGCCTATGTTCTAATATGTGTCTGATTCAGTCTGTAGGCTTCTAGAGCTTGTCACAAGTGTTTACTAATTAAACACCCACAGGATTTCTTGAACTGCACCAAGCTGTTTCTACTCTATGGCCAAGTTCAATTTTGGTAATATTCACAATGAAAACTACAAGGCAGGTTGTGAAAAAGCGAAAGGAATTAATGGGTGGTATCTTCACCACCTACTGAACACCAGCCCTCGGGCCCATTGGATTGTTTGTGATGTGCAGACTCTAGGGGATTTCTGTTACAATGATCCTTAGGTATGAGACAGGCTTGCTGCACTGTAAGGCCATGGAGAACTTGAAACTAAAAGAGAATACAACACCATATGTGAAACAGAATGACGGGAGGGAAAGCTATGACTGTATTCGCCTTTGAATTGAGATGAAGGTGAGTCCTACCAGAGCGTGAAGTAAAGGAAGACCTGGGTGAACACAACAGGAATAGGTTCCTTGAAAGTCTCCATCTGGCTTGGAATTCTGACTGAGGTCACATAACAAGGAGAATTCTTCAAGAATGCTGTGGGGTGTTATTTACTTTCGCAATGCAGTGACCAAATTTCCACCAGAAGCTTCTTCATGGAGGAAGGATTGACTTTGGATGCTGATATCAGGGACATTTCAGTTCAGTACTGTGACAAGAACATGGTGAACTTGATGGTGGCAGGAGCTTGTGGTGGGCAACCCTTACATCACAGTGAACCAATGAACAGAACAACTGGAACTAGAAGCTAGGCTAATGACCCCCAATGGTTTGCCCCTGCTCATCAACAAATCAGTGCAAACATTAGCCATACTCTAGCTCTTAAAGGTTCCATAGCCTGCCTACATGGTGTCACCAGCTGGGGACAAGCTCCAAAACAGAAGCCTGAGCTGGCATTTCATGGTCAAATTATTACAGACAGAGAAGACCAATCTCTACCAAGGCAGCTAATAAGCTTGTGTTTTTTACTCACACACATACACACACGCCGGAATGAGAGAGGTGAGGCGTTCTAGTGGATTATGAACCAGCCAGCGAGTGAAAGGGGGTGAAACAGAAAAAAGAAAAAACAAAAATCCAGTAACAGGTTCGTCTGGTACAGTCACCTCTGTTTGTTCTTCATATTAATTCACAGAAGTGAGTTTGCAAACTGCAAAGCTTTGAGTGTTTGCAATTAGTTCTGTCTAAAACCAGGAACAAGTCCTTCCAATGATACAATAATTTTATTTTCCATTATGAGTTATTGTCATATTTCTCTCTCTCCTACACACTTTAAGAATTCATTATTACTTCAGGCTATTCCATTTAATTAGCACCAGTGTGTTTTCCTTCTCTATCTGGAATTCAGTTGTATTGTACTTTTATCCTGCTTCTTGCAGATGCTTTAGAAACTGCCAGCTAGTCACAGACTCCCAAGGAAATAGAATTTCTGACTAGAAATATGCTGTTATAAAAATAATTGAAAAATATTTATGGCTTTCCCACTATATGCAAGACAATATGTTATTTGCAGGGTGTGGAGTGAGGAGTGGAGATACAGAAACACAGTCTCTTTAGAACCGTAAAACCTACCTGTGAAGAAAAGTTGTTTCAACATAACACAGTAGCTGATAATGTTATAAAAGAAGGATTTAACAGAGTCAACTGCAGTCTTTAGATACTGTATAATGCACTCGGAGGAGGGATCAATCATAAAAACATATGAAAGCTAGCAACAGCTTTAGGTACTAGCAATAATCTAGTATATATTTGTTGGGTGTGGTGGTTTTTGAGGTGACTTGTAAAGGACAGACAATATTTTAGAAGTCACGTTAAAGCAAAACCAATATTCTTTCCTAACATGGTAGTGCATGGGGAATGTTGAGGCAGGAGGATTACAAGTTTGAGGTCAGCCTTGACTTCATAGTGAATTGAAGGTTAGCCAGTGCTATATAGTTACACTCTGTAATGCCAACAACAGCAATAACAACCACAGACGCACCCCCCCACACTCACAATAAAAAAGTAAACCAAGTCAACCAAACAACCAAACCAAAAATGTCTTATATTCTTGATAGCATGGATTATTTAAGCCAATGTGGGAAAGACAAAGGTTATGCTGGGATACACTGCAAATAGTGGGTTTTCTAGAACAGAGGGGTTTTTGGAATACTGGTAGTATTTCACTCACTGTCTATGTATAAAGGACTTATTCCTCATGGTGGCACTGCTGACAGGTGCTATGAACCTTCATTGGACAGGGAAGTTCTTAGGGCTCTTGATCTCATACAAGGTCTGTTCTTATTTATTCCCTGGTTTGCTCTGCCACATGGCCTTCTCTGGACATGAAACTGTGCTGTAAACCCAAAGCAATGAACACCCTGATCTTTGTCTAACTCATTAGAAGCGTTTCAGAACTAGGAGCCACAGTTTGACAGAATACTTATTAACACAGCGATTACACTGAATATGTGGTTTGTGGCTGATAGCACATGGTCTGTGGTCTGTGGGAAAGGAGTGTGAACTTTATCCTTTAGGATGGGAGGAAACATTTAAAGGTTTTCAGCAAAGGGTAAAATCAAGAGAAGATTAAACTTGTGGCAGGAAGAAAGTAATGCGAATTATACTAGCTTGCAGGAGAGGGGTGTGTAGTTAGGATAACAGAAATGAAGAAATCTTGTGAAATGGTAACAAAACACAGAGGAGAAATGACAAAAACATGAAGTCACTTGATGTCCATCTTAGGAAAAGGTGAAGAAGAAGCTAAGAGCACTCACACATGTAGTGCAGGAGACTGAAAAATAATGGTGATGTCCCTAGGGATGTTCCTTTTCGGCTTTGATGTTATTCAATGATGTATCTGGCCAAGGCTTCTTTTTGTTTATTTTTATGTTGTGTATATGGGTGGTTTGCCTATATGTATGCCTTTGTACCATGTGCATACGGTGCCCACAGAAGCCAGAAATGGGCACTGGGTCTCCTGAAATTGGAGTTACAGACAGTTGTGAGTTGCCATGAGGGTGCTGGTAATTGAAACTGAGTCCTCTAGAAAGGCAGCCAGTGCTCTTAACCACTGGGAAATACCTCTATCCCCTGACCAAGGCTTCTTTAATTGAACTCATGACTCCTCCCCTGACCAAGGCTTCTTTAATTGAACTCATGACTCCTCTTTGCCTGAAATAAGTTTTAAAGAAATTTATCTTAAAATAACATTTGGTATACATAAATTTTTACCATTTATTGAAGACGAAATAAGTTTCACACCCTGATGAGATGGGTGTATTGGTTTATTTTCACATAAAGAACTAAAATCTTGCCTGAATATTTGATGTTGCAGCATGCAGAACATTTTCAAAATTTTTCAGAGTTTATAATGGTCAACGTTTAGATTGCCATTTGGCATAAATGCATAGCATAAAACAGCAGAAGTATGCTTAGGGTCATTTATGACCTAGTCTCAAACAAAATTCATTTAGAGATTTTATGCATACATGTATGTATATGTGTGTGTATGCATGTGCATGCATACATAGGCCAGAAGATAACATTGGGTGTCCTTTTCAGGCATTGCTAATTTTTTAAAAATGATGGTGCCTCTTATTAGCTTCAAACTCATCACATAGGCTAACCAGATCTGTTTCCTATCTGCCTATCTCCATATCCCCACTAATCAAATTACCAATGTACATTGCCAGTTTTTTTTTAAATAGTATCTTTGGTGGTTTGAAGAGATGTGGCCCCATAGACTCAGGTGTTTGAGTGCTTCATCCACAGGGAGTGACACTATCAGAAGAAGGTCTGGCCTTGTCAGAGGAAGTGTGTCACTGTGGAGGTGGGCTTTGAGGTTATATATGTTCAAGTTAGGCCTATGACACGGTGTTTCCTGTTGCCTGCAGATCAAGATGTAGAACTCTCAGGTCCTTCTCCAGCACCATGTCTACCTGCTTGCCACCATGTCTTCCCTTGATGATAATGGATCATGCTCTGAAAATGTAAGCCACCCCAATTAAATGTTTTCCTTTATAAGAGTTGCCATGGTCATGGTGTCTCCTCACAGCACAAGAAACCCTAACTAAGACAGGAATCTGGGGATTGAACTCATGCCCTCATGCTTGCAAGAAGAACACTTTGCCAACAGAATCATCTCATTAATCCTCATTTATCAATTTTTAGAGAAGTCCAAGGCAGTCACTCAAAAACCAGTTTTTAAAACACAGTCCAGTGCAAAGATACACTAATTTAGATGTAGAGGACTCATGGTAGGAAAATTGAAAAGTCTTTGTTTCCCATAATTACACCAGTATAAGATTTCATATGAGATGAAAAGTTCACAAAGACAGCAAAAACATACAACTCATATTCTACAACATTCTTGAATCTGGGCTGTGCTGTTCAGGAAGTACTTATTAGCATTGTGTTTTGTGATGGTGTGTGTGGTGCATGTTCGGATATGATGTTACAGTGAAGTTAGTGTGTGCCATACAGCACCAGGGTAAGCACTGTGTAAGGTGCCGTAATTCCTTCCATTTCATTTTCAGTTCATTTTGGGTTGTCACGTGCTCAGAAATCTTTTATCATTAAAACAAAAACTTATCATGAATGACACATTCAATTATTTAACTCCACGTGGGGCCACAACTCACAGTTTGAGAAGCTAGGCCTTGTGGTTGGTTCAACAGTTAAGAGCACTTGTTGCTCTTGCAGAGGACCTGGGTTCCATTCCCAGCAACCAAAAAGTAGCACAGAAACACCACCATTTCCTGAGGATTCGACAACTTTTTTTTGGTCTCTCTGAAAACCAAGCATAAAAGTAGTCCATCTATGCACTGGTATGTCCTCATACATTCATAGAAAATAAAAATAACCATTTTAAAAATAAATATAAAAAGAAAGAATGAAGCTCTGAGTACTAGTTAATCCCCAGTGCTGTATAAAATAGATGTGGTGGCCAGTGCCTTTAATCCCAGTACTCAGGATCCTCAACTACATGAGGCCATGCTTAAAAAAAATAAGTCTAGGTCTTGGAGTGCTTTGGAAAGGATGTTCTCAGAGAACTTTGTTGATTCTCTGATCCACCTGTTATCAATGGATCTTGAGACAAGGGGATGTGACTGAACCTTTAGATTACGGTCTTCTTTGAACTCTGGGCTACAGTCAAGCCTACAGTGTCCTGCATTCTGATTTATCTCACAATATTTTATTCCTTGCGCATCTGTTAGTCTCCTCAGTTGTCCCTTCCAGGCAGTCTAGGTGGAAGCTGAATTGTTCATCTTCTTACATTTCTCCTTACTGCCCTGTACAGCACTGTCTCTCTGCCTGATTTTCTTCCATGGCTTTCATGATTCCTTTTGGCCTAGAAGAACTAAATACACCACAGGGATTGATATTTACTGCTATTATCTTTCTCAATGCATTCGAAGGCCTCAAGCCTAGATAACTAATGGTTCCTTGATTTGTTCATATTGATTTCAATAAAGTAATCTCTTTGCTTAGCGAGTAGGAAACAGAGATTTTCTTTCGAAATGTATCAGGAGTAATCTGCCTAAGAAAATGTTTGGAGAATAGTTCATGAAAAAGCAATTTATCTCTTTATCTGAAAACCTGGAGAGTTCTCGTTCAGTGGAGATGAATCAAATCATGGTCTATGTGATTAAAATAAAAAAAATACCAATCTTACACACATACATGACTTCCGTGAATGATTTGTATAGTGATGAGATAAAAATCTAAATTCCTTTTGTCTTTTTTGGAGCGCGAGAGCTGTCAAGCTGCCTTCTGAACAGCACAACTACTGCTTGATACTTTAGACTCAATATATTCAATATAAAACTCATCACTCCCATTGTAATACACCTCATATATTCCATAACTGTTTGGGGCAATGCCATCTACCCAGGTTATCAAGCCAGAAATCTTGGGGTCATTTCTAAATCTTCCTTTTTTATTACTTTTCTTTTTTATCCTACTGCCAAGAATTATCAATGTGGTCTTTAAAACATGTCTCATAACTAACCCTATTGGATGAGTTTAATAACTAATAATCTCTTTAACAGAACTACAGCAAGCACCTGTTTGTGGGCTCCTCATTTTCATGTTTTCCTCTGTCTTCATTTTAACACTGGCATGGCAACTCTAATCCCTTTATGCACCTAAAAGTGGGTACATATCCTATTCCAAATATAAGGTCTCAACAGACCAGCAAGGTCCAACCTAGCTCATCATATCTCTTCCATGGCCTTTCTTATGTATGCTGTATTCCAGTAACCCTAAACTACCTGTCCCCATCAACAGGCTCATCTTCTTCGTGTCTTTCTCCTGGCCAGGGATGTTTCTGCTTGGTTCCTCTTCTCCAGGAAAATCTATTTCTCCTTAAAGCCTTAGGTCAGGTTTTACATTCTTTCTATACAGGTCTTCTGATTTTCCCAAGTAGAAAAAAAAAAAAAAAAAAAAAACCTTCTGCTTCATTAAGGCCCCATAGGCATCTACAACTCCGTGTATATTCTGAAGATGTCCCCACATTTCAAGGCATTGTAGTTATTTGTCTTACAAGTAAAGCAAGCCTGAGGTTAGAAGTTGGATCTTATGCAATCTTGTTTTATCCTAAATACCCCATGAATTTAGCACTTAGCTGTTTCATTGAATACTCAGTGAATCTGAATTTCATTAATGAAATCACTTAGTAATTCAGTCTTTGAATTAAGCTCTAGGGATTTGATAGTGAACTGTCAAGATCTGGTCCTGGATCTCATGAGATCTGCTACCTATTATATTAGTATAGGAGAATGCCAACAACTATTTCACGGCAGTAGAACATGATCTGTATAATTTGAACTTAAGTTGTCAGGTAGTATAGCATAGTGGTAAAGACTAGGGATTTTTTTCTGTAGAATTGGGCTAGGCTGGGTTTGAATTTTGGTTTCACAATTTACAGATGATTTTTCCCCTTTTATTTTTGAGATGATAACATAATTACATCATTTTGCCCTTCCCTTTCATCTCTTCAAACCCTCTTATATATCCTGTCTTTCTCTCTCTCTCTCTCAAATTCATGACCTTTTTTATTAATTGTTGATACACACACACACACACACACACACATATACATTCCTAAATGTATTCTGTTCACTCTGTGTAATGTTGCTTGTATGTATGTATGTATGTTTTTATGGCTAACCATTTGATATTAGATAACTAAATGGTATGCTCTTCTCTAGAGAAGACATTTTCTCTCCATCTCAGAGTCTCTTAGTTGCCTGTACTTCTTTATCTACTGTTGAAGCCCCACGGCCCATTCCCTGTTGACTTTGGCTTATCTATTGTTGTCCTTGTTCAGCTCATGTTTAGGCAAGTCATGTTGGTGAGACTTTATAGTTGAGGGAAATCGTAGCCAGTAGTGGAAACCTAGCCAACTATCCAGGCTAATGAAGTCACGGATCTTGGAGGAGCACCTCCAAAGACTGCTTTACTGAAGCAGCACAATCCCTAACCACACTCTAAACATTTGTCCTTATACCTACAGATAAGTGGAGTCCTCACCCCTCATCAACAGAACTTCTCTTTGCAACAGGGAGCGACCATTACAGAAAACCACAACCAATCAAAATGCAAAATCCTTGAGCCCCATGCCAATGAATAAATCCACAAAGCAAGTTCCACTGCCAAGGCTCAGGGAATATTGTGGAAGAGGAGATAGAAAGATTGTAAGAGTCAGAGGATCGGGGAGTTTGCTGTGAGATTGTGTCTCCTAGTTATCTCAGAAGCTAGCTCCATTCTTGGGGTCATGTACTGAATGGGGGATTATTATGGTCATTATCTCAGAGGGTTGTGATGACCATAATGATTCAACAGCTGGGAAGCAATGTCTAGCTCATAAAACTTGTTTGATAAAACAAAGGAAATCTAGGGGAGTATACAGAAACTTAACTCAAATTGCGGAACTTGAGCGATAATGTGATTGGTCTGGTTCCTTCCTTATCAACCCTAAATTTCCATCTTCAAAAAGGCTCTTCCCCATTCTTGTTACTTTAGAGACAGGCTTTATTGGGGGTTATGATAAGGTCTTTATTCAGAGTATATCAAAGCACGCTACCATTAACTCTACCTATCTCCTTCACACAACTGGGGAGACAGCTTTGCTCAAAGTCCTGTGTGGTTAAAGCAGTGAAATAGCGCCCTGATAAGCAGGTCTGAAGAACTTGTCTCTTTTACTAATATTCCCATTTCCCTTCTCTCTCACACTAGGATAAATCACATTTTATTTCTTTCTGTGTCCATCAGAGATGATTGTGGGGGATAGTAAGACATATATGCAGATATTTTTACAAAACCCCTGACCACCTATGACCTATAAGTGTCCCTGGTTCTGGCCAGTCTGTCCCTTATCACCTGTGTTTTGACTACCACCCATTATGCTCCTCTGGCTCAAGTGAGATCAAGGAAGAGGAAAAGAGAGAAGAGAAAAGAATAATAGCTTTGGCAATTAGTTGTGCACTGCTTCCTCTTCCAAGACAACTTTTTTTTCATATTGCTGCAATGTGTTCTACCTTCTCAGATTTGATATGACAATTATGTCACTGTGTTAGTAACTCCACAGCTATATGTTCCCAAGGGGTTATACAAACAGCATTGTTCTTCCTACTCCAGTTTGGAGCTAGAGATTCCCCGTATGTTGAAAGGGTACAGCTGGCTAGAAGGTATTCAGCCTCAGAAACAATGCATCTTTTCCCATGACCAAATTTTGCTGCATTCAGACCACAGTTCTTGAGGCCTAGGAAGAATTAGCAAACTCTTTCACTTTTTCCAGAGACAGGAAGAGAGATGAAGCATGACAGGTGCAAGAACTGCTCCAGTTAACAGTTGAGGGGCTAGGGGGAATGAATGCCAGGTGCATCTTACCTGGCCATCTCACGGTCAAGGTCACTGAATCCTGGAACCTGTTCTGAGTTAAATGGATCTTTAATCATCTCTTAGACAGGGACAGGGATTTATAAGTAGGTCACGCGGTTTTTGTGAGGTAGATAGCATGATTACTTCATTTTACAGGTGAAGAAAATAAAGTAGAGAAAGGATTTTAAAATCTGTCTATTGTGACCTTTTCACTTCTAGCTCTGGTACCTTTCACAATGATAGAGATGGTTCATTCATCTTTCCTTTGCTGCCCCTTATCCCAAGGAAGGGTAGAGGCTACTTCAGCCAGGCTTTCCTTTGTATACCTTTGTTTATTCATTATGTCTTTCCTGCTGTCTCCAGGGTGTTCTAGCATACAGTAAGCCAAAAAGGTATCATATACTTGAAATTTCTCCTTTTTCTCTGTCAAAGAACAAAGAACTACCAAACATCACCAGTACTGTTGTGCTGCTAGTTGCCTCATTGGTAATAGGTATCATTGTGTATTTAAGGCGGTTCGCCTTCTGAATAAGGGTTGAGGCCTAATAAAACAAAGCCAGAATGATGAAGAGTCAGACGCCAGTGTCAGATGGAAGTGGGGAGAAGAAAGTATTTTGAGTGGATATGACTGGTATACTCTGTGATTACTTGTGCTGGAGTCAAGACGATGGTGTAAGATTCTGTCTTCTGATGTCAGCCTGCAGCAGGTAGTCCAGTCAGTCAGTGATGCTGCCATTCTGGCTTATAAGTCTCAAAGAAATAAACACTGCCCTAAAAGTTCCCACCCTGTGTATGAGTGGAGGGCCATTTTTTAAAAAATATGTTAGTTGTAGGTTTGTGCATGTGTATAAGAGGATGTTCAAGAAGGTCAGAAGAGGGCTTCAGATCCTCTGGAGCTGGAATTCTAGGCATTGAGTGGAGCTGGAATTCTAGGCATTGAGCTGCCTGATAGGAACCAAACATGGAGTCTCTGTGACAATACCAAATGCTATTAACTTTGTCCTCTGGATCAAGCACTTCTTGGAGACTCTAAGCTGGCAGAGCCCCAGAAGGGGAGTTGAGGCTTGGTTCCCACACCAGGCTAGCATTTGCTTTATAGGGAACTTGCCTTTGCTTCTCTACCTTTAAAAAGAGGCAAAGCTTTCTCAAGAGAAAATGAGTTCAAACACTGTATGTTCTTTACTTTTCACACACCACATACGGTTTTTGATTAAGAATCATGATTTCAATGAAGAGTGAGGTTCAAAGACGTTATACAACTTGTACAAGGCGGCCTGATATCCACAAGCAGAGTAAGCAGCAGAGCCAGGTTTCAAGCTGAATTTAATGGAAGTCTTCCTTTAAGGTCTTGTTTGTTAAATAGGGATGGCAACGGCAGTTAACGAATATTTACCATGCATGAGGCTGAGCCCTAGGCAGTCTTAATTAATCCTCCCAACAACTGCACAAGGGCACTATTACTGTTATCTTCATTTATCAAATCATAGGAGCTGAACTTTAGAATGATTCAATGTCTTTCTTAAAGCCATACCCCCAGGAAGCAGCAGATTTAGGGATTACATTTAGAAATCTTGAATGCTAGGTATGGTGCTCATAATATTGGATGCGTGTACTTAAAATAATATGTGAGAATGGGCATTGGTGTGTGAAGTATTATGTGAATACAAATTGACTTTCTCTGTCATTTTATCAGACTTTCACTTGGACCTGGAACACTCTAGGAATGCATGCTTGTCTTCTCTATAGGCTGAAAGGTCAGGGAAAGAAGATGAAATACCTGCAGGAGACCTATGTTGCCCAGTGGGAGGCTCAGGCACTCTGGATGCATTCTATCTGGAGCACACCCTGGGCTGCAAGTCTAGTCTCCAAGAGCCTCACTAGGCACCTTTGGCAGAATATTTGACCCCTCCCCCTTTTGTCATCTTAACTCTCAGTCAAAGCATTTATTCTCTGGATCTGCGGGCATCTGTGAAAATATCCGCTTCCCCCTTCTCTATTTTGACTTCAGATTGCTCAAACAAGAGTTGGATGGCTAGCCCTCTGATTTTACCCCTGCAGTCTCAAAGGAGAAAACCTAATATACCAGCTGTTGTTGCATTTTATTTGGATCCATGCCGAACATCATAAAATTCTAGTCCTGCATTTCACAAATTAAAAGCGTTTTATTGTTTGGCTCATGGCATTCCGAAAGGTACTCAAACAGTCTTTAGTACTGATCTCCATCCTTCAGAAGTATTATTCCTTCGCCATAAAAGTCGCAGTTTATGTTTTCCCTTGGAGATTTTGAGTGCACTGTCTGTCTCTGTTATGCTGCAGGGAGATTTCAAGGAAAGAAATGGAGAAATGGCTGGGAAGGTAGTGCCAGTGTGAAAACCATATAGCATATGAGAACAGGGTGAAGGTTAACTACTTACATAGCCTGCTGACAAGGCCACAGTCTGAGAGCCAGTGGTTCCCAGGATAGCTTGATAAGGGAGCTTATAATTACCAGTAGTGTCATTGCTTTTGCTATGTTTTTCAGTACAACTACCAAGTCCTGATTCCACTCAATCCTCCATTTGATGATTTTTTTTTCCCTTTGAGGTTTCCTAATACCTATGGAGAAAGTTGTGCGGCTTAACATACTGAA
This sequence comes from Microtus ochrogaster, assembly GCF_000317375.1. Lineage (NCBI taxonomy): Eukaryota > Metazoa > Chordata > Mammalia > Rodentia > Cricetidae > Microtus > Microtus ochrogaster. The sequence goes on along the minus strand of NW_004949132.1, from coordinate 3,796,531 downwards.
GCTTCTTTTCCAAGCTCCACAAAGCCCACCAGGACCTCCTACATATTCTTTTTGAATCTCCTGGATCAACTTCCTCGTGAAAGTCCCATGTCCCTTAATTAGTGTGTCTTCAAATACCCCTACTGCCTCACAATAGAAAATGTTATTCATGAACTCACAGAAGAAATAGACTTTGATATATATATATATATATATATATATATATATATATATATAGTCCAACTCATCCATTTCTCTCTCTCTTTCTCCCTCTCTCTCTCCTTCCATCCATCCATCCATCTATGCATCCATCTATTTATTTATTTATTTATTGACTGACTGACTGATTGATTGCCATTATATTTCAAAACAGGGCTTCTCTGTGTAGTCCTGGCTGTCCTGGAACTTGCTCTGTAGACCAGGCTGGCCTTAAACTCACAGAGATCTGCCTTTGGAGTGCTGAGATCAAAGGCATACAATACCACAGCCTGGCCATCAAATCTTATAGTTGTTTGTAGCTCTTTTATTTTTCAAGGAAGAGTTGTTCCTATCCCTTTCTAAGCCTAACCCTGCAACCATGCTCATGATCTTCCTCATCCTACTCCCTTCCTGTCCTCCCAGGTGCTCAGTCCTCACTCATTTATACCATTTTTTTAACCCTTAATTGTGATTGAGTCTTCTTATTAAAAATAAAATTACTCCTTTTCTTGGAGTTGCTTCATTAGCCCTCCTAAACTCCACTGTGAAAAATCTTTAGGGTAGTTCCATTTTAGTAATATTCATCTTCAATTCCAGTTGCCAATCATAGAAATTTGCCTTTCTATCTATCCCCACCACTCATTTTACAACATCAGAGCATTAATAATAGTTACCGTCTATTAAGTCCTTACTAAGTACAAGGTGGGCTCAGCTGTTAAAAGCAGTACCTGCTCTTCCAAAGGTACCGAGTTCAATTCCCAGTAAGCACATGGTGGCTCACAGCCATCTGTAATGAGATCTGGTGCCCTCCTGGGGAAGAGACCTGGTCAGTTGTCCTCATCAACTTAGACCATGAAACCCAATATGAGCAAGTTCAACAGAATCGCCATATACAGGCTGCCAGTGCATGCATTGCCAGGGCATAAATTTCATTTTTTGTCATGTACAAGGTACTATGCAATGCACTCATTTGATCTTTCTAATGATCCTTTAGAATTTTGTCTCATTTTAATCTCCATGATACAGATTGTTAGTATTCAGGGATCTGTAGTGGCCTGACCTTGGGGTTCTGACAGGATACAAAGTGAATGTGCACAGGAGGTGCTCTTAGTGGAAGCAGCTGAGGACGTATCCTGTCAAAACGCCACAGTGAGGCTAGTACAGACGCCCGAATACTACCACAGATGGTGGGTGCTAGAGCTTTTTAGTGACTTACTCAAGGTCTTATGAATGTGTGAACAGCAGAATTAGGACTTTAACTGCGGTACCATGTCTGAAAGTCCATACTCTAAGCCAGGAACTGTAAAACATGTTCTATAAGAGGCTAGATGAGGAAAATTTGGGGGCTTAGCATACCATATGCTCTCTGTTGCTCAGTTCTGCCACTGTAGTAGAAAAACTGCCATAGTCAATACATAAATAAATGAGAGGGATTCTGTTCCAATAAAACTTTATTTATGGACACTGAATTTTAAGTTTCATATGATTTTCATATAATGACATACATTCTTTTGATTTTTTCAGACATTTGAAAATGTAAAGAGCATGTTGACTTTGCAAGTTGTATAAAAATAGGGAACAGAGTCAATTACATCCATTGGTTGTGGTTTCCTTGCATCTGCTCTAACTACTGCATTATTCAAGGATTCTGCAATAGCCAATGGCTAAAGTTCTTTTGATGTTACCACTTATTCCTAGTTTTCCTTCTACCTATATGAATGCTGTATCTGTTCTAAGTAGTTCATTACTCCCACCTATTTCTCAAACACTATGTTCAAGGATCAACAGTTGACCTAATTCTTTAAGTTTTTTTTTTCTAGTTCTTTTCTTTTTGAGATGGCAATATAATTACATCACTTTCCCCTTCCCTTTTTTCTCTCCTAACCCTCCCATATACCTCTCCTTCTTCTCTTTTAAATTCATGACCTCTTTTGTTCTTTAAGTAAACTGTTGTTACATGCATAAATGTCTATACATATATATTACTAAATATAACCTGCTCAATATATATATATATATATAATATTACTTGTATATATATTTTCAGGGATGACCATTTGGTATCGAGTAACAGTTGGTGTGCTTGTTCTTGGTGAAGATAATTTCTCTCATTCTCATTATACCTTAGTTACCTGTAGTTCTTTGTGTAGGGTTGAGGTCATGTGGTCTTTCCCCTGATCACTTTGGCGTGTCTATTGTTGTCCTTGTTCAGCTTACGTTTAGGCAGTCATGTTGGTGAAACTAGGAGACACCGTATCACAGCCATATTCTGCTCTGCTGTAGTGATTCTACTTGCAAAACTAACACCCACCATTGATGTAGTGATTGGGAGCAAGGTTTCTGATCTGTATATACCTGGGTTAAATCATGACCTTATTTATGTGATCTTGAATTCATGGCCTCTCTAATTCTCTTTCATTACTTCTGTTAAATGGGAATAAAAATAGCAATGTATTCATAAGATTATTGTGATGCTTAAACACTTTGTGGTTTTTAAAACTCTCAGACCTGTATATTTAATATAGTATATACTTAATAAATATTTTTACACTATTATCATTAGATAATTGCTGCCAAATGCATATTTTAGCTCAGATTTTTGCTCTGAGTATGGCAACCATCTAGCTAACTGCTTATCTGTATCTATATGCACCATTGGCATCAGGACTTCAACGTGACACAAATCCCATTCACTCTTCTTTACTCACCCACTTGTATCTTCACCCAAACATGATCTTTTACTTCAGGCATAATTCGTCATTATTTTCAACAGCTTTACTGTTTACTCAGTCATTTAACTTTTCTAAGCCGGGGGTGGGGGTTCATTTTCATGTGAAAAAAAGCATTTGCATGAAACATAGGCTTTAAATACAAGATGACACTGAACATTTTAAATCTTCAGTTGGAACCCCAGATTTGCACTATGATTGATTTGAAAAAAATAAATAAGCTTTCTCTTCTCTTTTTGCTTGCCCTTTTCTCTTTCTTCATGTTTTATCAGCCTTCTCTTTTGTTAAATTTTATGTACCCATTTCTAACCCTTCACATTTGATTACAGAACTTGTTCATATCTGAATAGTACTCCTAGTACATCACCAAATGTCATCTATCATTCACTTTCTAAAACATGCCTGAGGCCTTCCTGATTTCTCTAGTCAATAATATATATATATATATATATATATATATATATATATATATATATGTTGTATCTTTTTATTTTATGTGAGTGAATTTTTGCCTGCATGTATGGATGAGCACCTCATGCAAGCAGTGACAAAGGAGTCCAGAAGTGGTAATCAGGTCCTTTAGAACTGGAGTTATGGATGGATATAAGCTATCGTGTGGTTGCTGGGAATTGAACCCAGGTCCTCTGCAAGAGCTGCAAGTGCTCTTAACCACTGCATCATTTCTCCACTCCCTATTAACACTGGGAATTTACATTTTAAAATTGAATGTCGCTTTTACACATTGCATAATTTACAATGCATCTGTCGCAAATTTGCAAGTTTCTCATCTATGAGAATCCCCTGAAGTGACATGTACACACCTCCTTTTGCTTTCAGTCACTCTTTTCTGGGCCCTTCTTTTTCTAGCAAACATGGCCATTGAAGTTGAGTTGTATTTGCTTCTCTCATTCTACTGGGTTTCTCCCTTGGTTATTTTTAGTCTATTTTCCAGAGATAAAATTTTATATACAGATGTATATGACCTCCCAATTTTTTTTCTAAATTTCTTAAACTTCAGCTCAAATTCCAATGCCATATTTCAAAAGTTCCTGTGGCTATTTTCATTAGGATGTCCCCCCCGACTCCAAACTTAATCCTAAACCGAAACCTTTCTTTAGTTTCTTCGTTACCTGGTATTGCTCTGGTGAAGGTGATCATGATGTTCTAAGGCTGTGGAACTTGTTTGCAGGAAAAAAGTAGACAAAACTGGAACTTTGGGCTGGAACATTTCCTTCTGTACAAGCGGAGCACAGTGACTGTTCTGGGGGAGCTTTCTGGTGAAAGGAACACTGAAAGTGGAAGCCTGGCTTAGGGAGATTCTGGGAGAAGAAACTCCATCAGGAAGTGAACAAGAAGCTATTCATGAGGATGAATCTAAAGCTAATGAAATTAAATTTTGGTGGAAGATATTGCAAGATAGCAACTACTACTTACTGCTCTTACTCAGAACTGTAACGGAAAAGAACAAAAATGATACGAAAGACATGAGGTTTGTCGAGAAATTTGAGAGAAAGTTTAAAACAGCAGGCAAGTAGAATAATGGGGATAGAGCCAAACATCTGCAATTATTAAAGAGAAACTTCACTTTCTTCATTGGGACAACAGGAAAGGTCCCGAGAGTAAAATTTTACCCATTGAAGACTCCAATTTGTGAAAATGGGTATTTATTTAAAAGGATGAAAGCCTGGATAAAGGATGATCATGAAGTGATGCCCTGCTCTAAAACAACTGTCTAGGCAGATAGAAGTCACTGCAGTTTTAGTCCAAGGGACAACCTATACCTCAAGCTAACAGCAGAACTTGGCAGTGCTGTCCATTCTGTACTAGTTTTGTAGGCATAAAGATTGAGGGGATCATGGGATCTTATGCCAAGATTTTAGCTGCAAACCAAGGCAATGTATAGTAGTATCAGGGTCACTATCAGGAAGACCAGAGACTGCACTGTGATGCTGTGAAGGGGAAGTCTATGTTCCAGCAGATGCCCAAGGACAATGAAGATGCCAGAATTATGGAACATTTGTTAAGAAAATCTGCAGGCACGAACTGGAATAAACTCAAGAGAGGGGTTATCTGTGCTTCAGCTGGTGGAGCTAGAGGGATGGGGCTACACAATGACTTTGGAGTCTAGAAAAGTCTATCATAAAACCCAGATAAAGGACATGGTGTTGGCCCTGCTGAGATTCAGGCTTGCCTTGGTTTGCTGTTTTCCTTGATTTGTTAATGCCCCCATTCCTCTGTTTCTTAATATGAATATTTACTCTGTACAGCTGTTTATTGGAACTATGCAGCATTTTTATTTTGTTGGTGCTTTTGTTTTAGACATTACCTTGCGTCCCAGAAGAGACATTGGACTTTTGAACAGTGTTTGGACTGTTAAGGACTATGGAGTGATTGGAAATTGAATTGAAAACAATTTGCATGATGAGACAGTCAAGAGCCTATGGAAATAAAGGGTGGAACATTATGGTTTAAAATGATAGGTCAAGCTGACAAAGAGGTGGACTTATGATAGTTAACAGTGACTAACACTAACGGCGTGTAAAATCATCTTTGAGGGAATAGCCTCTCTCTAAGCCTGCTTGTGAGGGATTAACTGATTAGGTTACTTGAAGTTGAGGTGAGAAAACCCATGCTAAATGTGAGTGGAAACATTATGTAAACTAGGTACAAACTGCATAAAAATGTAGTTAGTTCGACATAAGCATTCCTCACTCTCGGCCTCCTGAGATTTATGATTTATTTGACCCCCATTCTCAAGCTCTTGACACTTGGACTCCCTTGCTAGGATGGACTGTCCTCTTGAACTGTGAGCCAAAAATACACTCATTCCTTAATTTGCTTAGATCCAAGTAATTTATCACAGAAATGAGGAAAAGGTAAGTAATATATAGAAAGTTAAAATCACAGTAATAGTTTGACTAAGTTTATCTTCCACATACAATCATTTATTGCAATATATATACTCTTAATAGGATCTTTCATTATTGGCATGGAGGTTTCCCACTACATACCACCAATATCAGTTTTAACAAATAAAATTGGTAGATAATGGGCTGAATACCTTGTATATGTAAACTGACTCCAATCTAAAGCATTTTTGTAAGGTAGATATTTCCAGTATTATATGTTCATAGATAAGGTGACAGAGCCAGAATCATCCTGATAGATTTGTGCCCCAATTCTCTAGCTATATACTGTTCTAACTTTTGGGTCTAGAATTCTGGAATTCCTTCCTCGTTGGAATGTTTACTTTTTGTTCAATATTTCTGGAATACTGTTTCAAAATATTCATTTCTGAACATGCTATCATTAGTTCACCTCCCATCTCCAAATTGTTTTGTTCCTCCCTTTCATCTACCAAATGGGATCCAACCTCAGCCTTATACATAAAGCCCTGCACAATTTTCCCACAGCAAATGCCATATCTTCTGGAAGTATAACTGTGTTACTTTCTATGAAGAGCTTAAATTGCAGTGCCCTACCCATGCATCTTAGTATCTCTTTTCATGCTTTCTCCTGTCATCTGGCTCAGTTTTGACCATTTGGTAGGCTTCTACAGGAAAAAGAATTAGTGTGAATGCTTGTTTTTCCACAGGGTTTCCTTTTAGGTACAATACTGAGAGAAAACTTGCCCTTCGATTAAAAATAGGCTATCAATAACCCCTTGGAAGACTACAATTTTGATCACTTTTAAATACGGTCTCCTCTTTCTGCTAGTCTTTTTGTGTTTCTCTTCCCTGACCCAATTGCAGTACAATTATCGTGGGCCATCCTCTCTTTTGCCACACCAAGATCTCAGGGTGATTTTAGTTACTCACTACCACTTTGTCAGTCTTTTCCTACTCTGAAACTATGATATTAGTTTTTATCTTTTTGTTGTCAATCTTTTGTCATTGCTTGGTGTTTAACATCAGATTGAAAGTTTCTAATTCTGGAAAGGTTTCTGGAGACGACCACTGACTGAAGCTGACAGCAGAGTAAAAAACCCTTGAATTTAAATATTTCATGCAAGTTTCAGACTTTCAGCCCACATTCAGTACTAGCCAGGGTCCCCTGAGCACTATATCCATGAGATGCCAATGAAAGTGACAACTGGAAAGTACACGTCCCAATTCTGATGTGTAATAAATCTCAAGATGTTCGTGCATCACAGAAATAAATAAGGCTTCTTAGTGTTTCTTTGGATATTTGCTGCTTTCTGAGCATTTCCCCAACAGCAAGAATAGGAGCTACGATATCAAGGGACAGTATGGAATCCCCTTCTACTTAGAAGAGTATGCTCAGAAAGGTCAAGCTTTCAAGATGATGGAAGGGAATTCACTTATTTATGAGGATTTAGAATATTTATAACATCTGCCATGTTTTCAATGGTTTCAAGCATTTTAAACAATGTTGATTTTTTTGAGGCAGGGAATATGTATTTATTAGTTAATTTGAGAGTATTTACGTTTTTTATTGATTTTTATTGAGCTCTACATTTTTCTCTGCTCCCCTCCCTGCCTCAATGTTGAGCAAGTTTTTTGCCAGTAACCAATAGTTAGAAAAAGTTTTATATTGGACCCACTACATCCACAAACATGGGCATGCATGTATAAATATAATACATGCACACACACATTTTATTCATACATGTATGTTACTGAAAGAGAAAAGTTTTCACATGGTAATATTTACTCTTACTATTTGGTGTTCACATTATTATTATTATTATTATTATTATTATTATTATTATTATTATTATTATTATTATATTTTTTAGACAGGGCTTCTCTGTAGC
>NW_004949132.1:3778625-3787387 GCF_000317375.1 Microtus ochrogaster | reverse complement strand
TTAAAAAAAATAAATAAAAAAATAAATCATGACAAAAAAAAAAGAAACTCAGTGGAAACCACCGATTGGTGGGATAACTGATTGACCTAATTCTTTGTCACTTAACAATGATAATAGTCCTCCTAAATTTGCCTTATGGTGCTATTAACAGAAGAATAAAATGGACTGGAGCTTCAGTTTGTCATAGCATAAAACCTTCGTATTCACAGTTGCCTATATTTTCATTCAGAAGTTTTGAATGAAAACAAACAAAAACATTAGGGGTGATGGCAGCTGCACAGATGGGAAATAGAGTGGGAATGAAGTTTGTTTTGAATGCTCTTTTATATATTACGATTTTTGAACCACAGGCATAAATTACCTATTCAAAATTTTAGTAAGGATGATAAAAGGCTGGAGATGTGGATCCATGCAGAGCCTTTGCATAACATACGCAAAGCCCCAGGGTTCATCTCTGCACAGTGGAACATAAAGAAGAGAAAACAGGAAAGAAAATAAAGTAGTACCCAGCCTCCCCGCCACCCATGATGGTCACTGTTCGGTGTCAACTTGACTGTGTTTAGAATTTCACACTTCTAGGTATGGCTTGGCGGGTACTTCCAGAGATTTAACTGTAGAGGGAAAAGCTACCCTAAGACAAATGCAGTGTTCCAAGTTCCCCAGGCTGAGTAAGAAGAGAAAAAAGTCTGATGTCATGTAGCATCCATGTCTTTCTCTTTCCAACAACAGCTGCCACATGCTCCAGTTTCTGTATGATCACAGTGCCTTCATCATCATAACGCATCTCAAATCATGAGCCCAAATAAGCCTCTTTTTCCTTAAGCTGCTTCCTGTTAGGTAGCTAATCACAGTAATATAGAAACTTATTATCCTCCACCCCTCCCGTCCAAGGAAGCGGTATATTCTAAGACCTTTAGTACCTGAAACTGTATACAGAACTAAACTATACTTGTACTATGCTCTTTTCTTATACATACACTCTTATGATATAGTTGAACTTATGATTTAGAGGTTGTTGGAGAGTTGGTAAGAGTACTTGTTGCTCTTACAGAAATGACCCAGGTTCAATTCCCTTTCCAGAACCCATATGGTGGCTCATAACCATCTGTAATTCTAGTACCAGAGAATCAGATAATTTGATGTTTTCTCTTTTGACTATTCTGGCACCAGAAACACCTGTGGTGCATATATATATATATATTTATATATATATATATAACATTCATGCACATAAAAATAAATGAATCTTTAACAATTTCAAAGGAGAAAATTTCTACTTTCTGTCTTCTTAAAAATATAATTTAGGCACATTAAGTGGCTGACATCAACAATCAATAATAAAACAGAATAGCTATAATGTCTATAATATTCTATAATGTCCTACAATGGAAATTATGTGTATATTGTTTCTCTCTTTCTCAAAATATTTTGTTGTAGTGTATTCATCTTTCTTCCTGTGATGTTGTGAGATGATAAAATTTCTATGTGATGGTAGAAAATGTGGTGACTGTCATAGGGATTGTGAGGTGCTGTTGGGCTAATAAGCTTTATAAACAAACTCTGTGATAAATCTGGTAATGTGATGAACACCAAGTGACTAATGAATAGATAGTATATGTAGTGTTATATATTAGACAGAAAGATGATTTAGGTCTTGGTCAGAATGAAACAGGACAGCATAAAATTTCATTACACAATTCACAATTGAGATTTTATGAATTATTTACTTTTGAAATTTCCCAGTTAATATTTTCAGACTGAAGTTGGTCGTTGATAACTAAAACTATGGAAAGTAAAAGCCCTAAATAACAACAGAGCAAACAATCATAACAATCAAAGAGCTTTTTGATAAAAAGAGGCAGTATAGTAGTCCAAAGGGGAAAATGCAGTATTTAAAGGAAGAAAGGTTTGTATTTATAATTATAGCTGCATAATTTAATAGCCATGTAATATAGTACTATGTATCTTCTGACTCCTCTTCTTTCATCTGTTAAATGGGAATAATGCTTACCAAATAAATTATGTTCACAATCATTTGATATCATGTATTATACTACTCAGTGCCTAGAAGATTGTGCTAGAGAGGATGTGATCTCCCAGTTCACCAACCTTTACCCTCAGAACCTGTATGTATTATGTTACATGGCAAGGGGGTGTCAGGCAATATTAAAATATTAAGTAGTTAAATATGCAGGTTATCCTTGATTTTCTGCATAGAATCAATGTAACACTTCCACCTCAACTCAAGTTAGTCAATTCAAGTTAGATTGGAGAAACTGTAATGCATTATACATATTAAAATAGTTAGAAAAGATGAACTTAAATGTACTTACCACAAATGCATTATACATATTAAAATAATTAGAAAAGATGAACTTGAATGTACTCACCATACAAATGTGATAGAGTTTGAGGTGATATAGTAATTACCTTCAGTTGATAGATTTCCAATGTATGCAAAAATAAAACCCTTCTACCTTTATATAAACGTTATTTGTAAATCAACTTTAAAATACAACAGGAGAGGAAAGAGAAGAAGAAGAAGAAGAAGAAGAAGAAGAAGAAGAAGAAGAAGAAGAAGAAGAAGAAGAAGAAGAAGGAAGAGGAGGAGGAGGACAGATAAAGAAGAGTGAGAGATTATAAAAGTGATTCAATTTGCTGGAATTGGCTTTAAAGAAGGATACTGAGGAATGTGAATGCATCTAGTAGCTATAAAGGACTTTCCTGAATGCCTTCAAAGCTCTCTGGGTCTTAGTCCTATGCCCAAGGAAGTGAACTGTGCCAAGAAAACCTGGATAAACAAGGGAACTGATTTTCCCCTCAAACTTCCAGAAGAAAATACCATTCTGCTGACTCCTTGATTGTAGTTCAGTGAGTTTCCTAGCAGATATCGAATATACTGAGTTATAAAATGATATCAACAACAATAAAAATCTAAATCTGATCTATTTTAAATTAATAATGAGTACTAGATTAATATGTGTATACTAAATTTTCATAGCAGAAATAGAAAGCTAATACAAAAATGTTCAACAATTGATAAAATGTGTATTGTTTATTATTGTGGCCATCGAAATCTTAGAAATTAGCTATTTGTATGGTCTAAGATGACTAATGCCATACGAATCTGATCTACTTGAAAAGTCAAAGCATGTTGGGCAACCTGAGTTCCAAACAGCAGTTGGGTATCTTACACATCAAAAAACTGGCACTCAGAGATTGTGGTCTGCCTCTGTGTCTTTATAATTAGGCTCTCCAGATTACATATGCCAACTAAGTATTTACAGATTCAAATGCATAGTGAATTTATTGAAGTTTGCAATTATTATACCAATCATATTTTACAGGTGAGCAAAATAAGCAAGAAAGTATTACGTGCTAATGGGTAGGGATGAAGTGGGAATCACTATTATTAATCCAAAAAACAGTGACAGGTATAGTAAACACTTAAGTCATTAAATGGATATAAAATGGAATATTACATCATTCCTTTGAGCTTTAGCTACTGATTCATCTATAAAATATGAATGAAGATGTAGTTATTTCATATTCTTGAGAAAGTTTAAATGAGATACTGCATGGAAAATGGTAAATAACTAAGTACCATGTAGGTATTTATTGCTGTTGAGCTTACTTTTGTAAAAGTTTTTGATAAATCAATGTAATTTTTATCTTATGTCAAATGTCTGCTCTTTGAAGAAATCGTCATTGAAGCCTAGATGGAGATTTAAACATGATATGTTTGCCCCATTGGGAGTGTTTTACAAGGTCGTTGGTTCAGATTAAAAACTGTATTTATATTTACTTTACCTACATCATTTATTTTACACAAATCATCTTCCACTTATCTGATGAAGAGTTGTAATTCTCTCATTTTGAAGATTATTTGGCTACAAACCTATTAATACTATGTCAGCCTTGATCTCCTTCTGAATAATAGTTGTGGGTATTTGTCATATTTTCTTCAGTAGCAAGAAAACTCTCTCTCTCTCTCTCTCTCTCTCTCTCTCTCTCTCTCTCTGTTTGACTTAGATTTACATATGTTGTTTATTGGGAGGTGCATACACTACTGTATGGGTGTAAAGGTCAAAAGAGAACTTCGGGAGGCAGTTCTTACTACCACGTGTGTCCCTGGAATTGAACTTGAATCTTCAGGCTTGTTGACAAGCACAGCTAAAGTACAGTTAAAGAGCAGCTGAATCATCTTAACAGCCCTTTGTGCAGTCAGAAGAAAGGGGATAAATGAGAAGATAAGTTGCTGAGGTAAAGCAACAACAGTGTCTGTTACAGAAAGGGTGCCTTGGATCCCTGTACTAATGAGTTTGAGGAAGGAGGGTTGAGAGTTCAAGGTCACACTAGGCTACACCATGAGACTTTGTCTCAAACCAAACAAACTAGACAATATATAATAAAAAACATATAACAATAAATATGGGAAGAAAGTAGAATATAATGATCATAAATTCGGTTTTAGAATCCAGTCAATTTCCTGGAAGGACCTCCGGGGATCTTTATAAAAGTTATTCAGTATGAGAAGATAGTCCTGAGTTCTTGTTTTGGCTTGGTCGCTAGCTAGTTTTGTTACCTAAACAAGCTGTCTCTAATTTCTAAGTACCGATTTCTCTATGAGAAAAATGAGGCTATTACACCTGTCACTTTCTCAACATCATTTTAATTTTGTTTTTGCTAAGGAAAATGGCTGGGGGTAATTTCACTGGTTGTCAGAATCCAAAGGACAACTGTGCAAGGAATAAAGGCGAACCAAACCCGGGGCACATCTAAAATTTCCTTGACCCAGTCAACTGTAATTGTTCTGAGCCCCACTAGCTTTTATCCTTTAAACAATCTGCTCGCACTTAGATGAAGATGATGCAAAATGCATATTTGTTTATGAGACCATAGCTGAGTCATCCAGGAATCATTCTTTGCTGGCAGGATGGGTCTGCTAGTCTTGTTGGACAAGGGGCGTTAGGAGCCCATCAACAGAGGAAAGTGTAGCGAGTTTTAGAGAGAGGACAGCATGAAGAATCAGTAGCTCCTAGTCCCTAGAAATAAGGGCTAACTTCGCTGTAGTCCTCTTCCGGGGTTGACTAGCTTCTGCTTCTGCCTTGACAGGCACCGTTTCGGAATCTAGGCTGCAAAATGTGTCATACCTGTTCCAAAAACCATGGAAAATGACTGGACAGGATTAAGTTGGTGGCATCGTGGGGCACAGGACACTTCTTGAAGTATGATGAGGGCCCCCATTTCCCACCAGCTAGAAGGAGGCATCAGAACAGCTTTGTGTTTTCAGCTGCAAGCACAAGTCTCTGCAGAAGGAAATCAGTCAGAAATGGTTTGTTTCCTTTTCTTCAGTAACGGAGCCAGGCGAAAGGCAAATTAGAAGATTCAGAGCCAGGCAGGCTGGAAGTAGCGCTACACGTGTGAAATATTCATTTGATAATTAAACACCCGAGTGGCTAGTAGATTGGAGTTTAGTATGCTAAGGAGTGAAAGAAAATGACAAAGCTGCAAATGTTCTCCAAGGTCCCCAATTCCCTGCTTCTAAGGAATTTTGTTACTGTTTACTCAGTGTTTACAAGTCGAATTGCAGGCAGTTTTACAGTATTTCACATCTGAGGTGATTTTCTGAACTAATTTTGTTTCAAGCCAAAGCAAACACCTGGATGCTTTTCTTTCCATGTGTTTCCAAACGCCTTTAGCCCTCCTGTTCCCTTCTTTTCCCCATTCCGGATCTCTGATTTTCTGGCCCTGCCTCCTGTGATTCTGTGTGCCACTCTTGTTTTAGTTGTTAGTTCTAGAATGAACAGAATCATAATTACAAATCTTCTATCTAGAACGGCTGGCTGATATCATCTGATCCTTATCTGCTCTTGAAACTTATGCTAAAGCCCGGTGAATCTGTATCAAGGGAGCTGGGTCTACAGTGCTTCTGACTCCTTGCAGCTGCCTATCTCCCTGTCTCTTGAGTAATCCCAAGTCAGGACCATTTCAGCAGCTGGATATTCACCTAGATAAGAACAGAGCAAATACTCAACAGCTTATGCTTCATCCCTGTTGATACTTTGAGTTCTTCCCTAATCGTGAAGCTGTTGGTTCTTTTCTACCCATCTGTATTCTTGTCCTTGCTATTTTACCCTATACAAGAAGAGATTTATATCAGAATGGGGCAAAATAACAGCATGGGCACCTTTTCAGGTTGTACTTGAGTAAGCCTCATTCTGTGTCTCTCGGCAATACGCGTTAGAGCAAATTGTCTGACGCAACATAAACAGTTTCACTTAATGCAGAATCTGTTTCCCTTGTTTGCCGAGTTGAAAGGAGGCAATTAATTATATTTCAGTAGCATCTAATAAATAGAAAGTTCAATTAAAGAGCATTGATGCTTTTGAAAACACACTTTCAGCCCCATACAGAAGCAGGTTCCAGACTGTATGGCGTTGTTTGGAGTCCTTGAAAAACTATATATACACACACAAAAGAACCAAATCAGTCTATCTATATACAGATATAGACCCCCCACACATATGGTTTATGACTATAGATACACAGTTTATGAAAACAGCAACACTCTGGAACTAAAACACAGGCTTCAAGTGCTATTCTGTTCTTTGTTCAACCTTACAGATTTTTATTGTTCCCCTTTTCTCAGGCTAAACATTTGCTTTAAAACTAACTTGGCACTATGTGAATGTACTATCATGCCTTTTAATTTAGTCGATTTTCAAGATTAGTGAAAAGGTACCATTTAAATCTCAGCTTTTAAGACTTGATGGGAAATAAGAAACGATACAGATCATCTATAGAATACCCCTAAATCCAAGAAATAAAAAAATAGGCAATTGGGAATACTGACATATCAACACGTCACTCCAGCTAAATACCACAAAGAGAGCTATATGGCAATAGACAACTGGGTACCATATGAGTATAGTAATTGTTACTCATTCGAAGCCAGGGAAAACACAAGCCATCTCTAAGTAGAACATGATTGATTAGTCTTTGCCTTTCCTACTCATACAATAAACTCGGGTAAAGTTCAGGGATTCTGTGTTCCAGGCCAGTTTCCCGGCTCCAGGCTTTTCATAAGGGAGTGATAATATTGCTAAACACTTGGCTATCACCAGGTGCGTGGCTGTGGGCCAAACATCCCACCTCGGCAATAGGGAAAAGGACCTCCTCCCAGGCTTTCTCACAGATGCAGCAGAAACGCCAGGATCTGTGAATTGAGCTCAGAACCTGAGTATATGGAACATGATTGTGAGTGTTCCAGTCGTGGCATACGGTGCAGGAATGTGTCCCCTTTAGAGCAGAGATCTGACTAGTACCCTCATTTTGCATTCTGGGTCCCTTAAAAGAATCCAGGTAAACTGAACTGGATGAAGGTTACAAAACCAGCAAGGTAAAAGGAAGCTCTGGTCCCTGAGCCCTCATGGATCAGCTTCTTGGTTCTCTTGTTGGAAGCTGTCCTTGAAGATCGAGTATCTTTATTCTTACACTCATTCTGGGACCATTTTAAAGGGGTCTGGGAGCAGGCTGTCCGGGGTGGGGTGGGGTGGGAGTATAATATCTACCTCAGGAAATCACAATAACTCACTATCTAGGCTCTGATTCAGGAGAACATTGCTAATAAAAACGATGCTTTTGGTAGGTGCCAACAGTCCTAAACCTCTAAGGCTGCCTCCTCCATTTCACGACTGTCCCAGGTGTCCCAAAACAATCTGTTGCTGGTCCCCATTTGCATCCCACCACTCCAGCCCACAGTCAGCTAGCCAGCCAGCATCTTTCCAGCCCACAGTAGCTCAGCACCTTCATTCAAGCCTCATTTCCCTGCTGCTCCACAGCAACAAATAGGACAGCACCCGTGCCGCTTAACAACTTACCCCAGGCTAAGAGCTTTCTTCAGATTTGCCTTGTCTGGAGTCCGTGCACCAGGGCGCGTGGTGCGACAGCCTTCCTGGACTCCTCTTCCGCGGCGCGCAAAAGGCAGCCGCCTGGGACAGTCCCGGGTCTGGAGGCTGCCGTGTGGGTGGATGGTTGAGCACAGGCAGAGGAATCAGGGTGCCAAGAGGGACCCAAGGACTGACTCCTACCTGGGCTTCCCCCTTTGCTCTTCAGTTACTGCCAAACTTCCCTCTGACCAGATCTCCTCACCTTTCGCCTTCACCAGTGCCCGAAACTCTTCGCTCCAGTGGTGCTCCTGCTCTGCTCTCGCTTGTCCTCTTTCAGCTCTTTCTCCCAACCTGAGTCCCTTCAGACACACGCACCCGCTTCACGCGGCAGGCCACAAACAATAAGAGCAAGCGGAGAAGCCAACACCGGGAAATTGAGGCTAACTGATATCCCGGTAGGAAGAGAAGTGTGTGTGGAGGGGTGAGCATGGAAAGAAACCGCATTCACACTCTTACAGGCACGCACCCTCAGGCTAGGTAGCTGATAGGAGCTCCAGCCACCTCTCCAACCCTCTTTTCTAGACTAAAGGTTTCTGTCCCCTACTGCTGCTGCTTCAGGAAAATCCTATACCAGCCAAGGGGAGAGAAAAGCAAAGAGGGGTGGGGAGGGGAAAATCAAGGAGGCGCGCTCCCTTTCTCCTCCCCACCCCTAGATCCCAAAATGTCCAACCCTGAGCTCTTCTTTTCCCTTCTATCTGCTCCAGGTTCTCATCTACTGCTCATCTCCCTCTCTCTTTTGGGGTTGGCTGAGAGCTGTGGAGAACCCGTCGCGGTTGATTGTGTGTGTGTGTGTGTGTGTGTGTGTGTGTG
>NW_004949132.1:3758554-3778525 GCF_000317375.1 Microtus ochrogaster | reverse complement strand
GGGAAGAGAGAGGAGCCCTGGTTGGTGAAAGCACCTCTCACCTCCCCCAGTCCCTGGCCAAAGCCTAGCTGGCGGTCGCCTCTCAGCCTAGGCGGGCGGGGCGGGGAAGGCGGGCAGGGGGGAGGGCAAGCAGGAGGACGGGGCAGCCGCTCCTCCCTGCTCTGTAGCTCGGTGGCCAGGGGTGGAAAGAAGCCGCAAGCCGCAGCCGCAGCCCCAAGTCAGCCCCCGCTGCCCCGTCCCACCGTCTCATCTCTCCCCCCTCGGTACGGAATTTTTTGTTTCCTTCGTTTGGTTCCCCCAAGACTCCCCCTCCTCTGGGTGGTGGCAGAGACCCGAGGGGCTAAGGGAGGCTGAGCGCGGGTGAGGGGAGCGGGTACAGGAGCGCCTCTGGCGCCTGGTTTACAGAATCTCCTTTTTACCTCTTTCCCCAAGTGTCTCCTGTTTTGGGCAGTGACCCCTACCCGTCCATCTCAACTAGGGCTCTGTGTTAGTAGCGCCTGAACTGTGCGAGTCATCCTGGAGAAAGAGGAGTTGATCAGTTTGGAGAGAGGGCATGTTACCCGCGGGACAGTGGAACAGGGGGCTCAGTGTCCTCAGGGACCTGGCATCTTCTGGATCCGGTTTCTAGGTTTCTGTCAGAATTCAGTTTTACCTGGTGCTGGCAGCCTTAGAGCGCAAGACCCAGGCTAGACCGAAGCAGAGGGTGATAGTCTTGTTGTAAGATTTGGAGCCAAGTTGCTTAGTTTTAGTATCAGTGTCTGAGGGAAGGGTGGTGTCACTGGACACTCGGGAGACTCTTGGATCTTTGTGTCTTCAGGTCACTTGAAACACCTCTCTGTTCACTTCGCAATCCCTTTGTACCCCTTACCCTGTTCTGAGAGTCTCCAAATGCCAACCTTTTAAAACCCTTCTGTGATCTGCTGAATGCTCCCCCACCCAAGCCTGAGACTTCTACTTCACCCTACAGATACTTAGATCTCTTAACCTTCAGCATCTCAAGACCCTCCCCACCCGAATGCCCAGACCTCTCTGCTTTGTCTCCTTTGCCAGCTCTGTCTGGAAAATGGACTGCATGCAAAGCGCCGCTTTTCTGGATGCCAAGCTGGTACCTCGGGCTTTGCGGTTTTCCCCCTGCCGACGTTCTCAGAACAACCCTAGCTTTAAAAAAGCTCAGCGGTACCGTACTTCCCGCAGTCCCTGGAACACACACCGTGAGCCTGAGCAGACAGACTTTCTGACCGCGCCAGGGCTGCCTCCCTTGCCTAAACAGCGGAGGGTTTCCATTACAGTTCCTCTTTAGCTGGGATTGCTCAAGTTCTGTGCGAGAACTAGCAACTTTCCTCTTGGGTCACTAAGAAAAACGCTTTCCCCTTGTCCTTTGGTCTCCTAGGAAGGAGGTGGTCCAGTATTTTGGAGTATTACACTTTTGTGTGGAAAGCAGACATTGAAGAAGAAAGGTATTAATTACTTTGAGGGATTTAAGAGTCCGGAGCCTGGCAAGAGGGAGGACGTTTTTAAAAACTGACTTAGGGGATAGTTTTTAAGATGTGCTTGATTCTGAGACTTTCTGCCCTTTCTCCTTGTTCTTAGGCAGTTTTGCTGTGACCCAGTAAACTCTGGCATGCAGTTTTCTATGCAAGACAGATCCTTGTCGTAATTAAGAGACTCTTTCCTCTGGTTTGCAGGGTAAGTAGAATATGCTGGCTATGGACAAGTGTTTGGGGGTTCCAACTTCCCTTGGCAAAACTGCCCTGCAGCTGAGGCTTATTCTCCAAGCCCAGCATACTCAGCCAGAAGGAAAGCCCTGTTCTTGTGAGATCGGTTCTTCAAAGTCCTCTACACAGTGTGATTGACTTTAACATACGGGAATAACATGTGCTTCCAAATTTTGGTGATTTCCCCGTGGATTGTGGTTGAGACCAAAATTTCTCTTTTGTGAGTCTGCCTCATTCAGCTTCTATACCATCCTCTAAACTCTTTCGGATTAACACATGAACAAAATGATATGCCAACAACAGTTCAAAGCTCCAGGATCTACAAATTCCAGAACAAATGTAGTGGATGTTCTCTTAGTATGAGAAGCTATTTTAAGCAGATGCCCAAGGCTTTGTTTGGGATTTTTGTCAGCCTTGGGGCTGGTTGGCTCTTAGTCTCTGTAGATAGCATAATTATTTCACCTTTCTACTTTGGTGGCTGAGAGCATGTGTCTGTTAAATTCTCACAGGGTTGTTCACAACAAAAGGACATATCTACACAAGAGGTGCAAAGTCAAACTGAAAGCAACTATTTGACTCATTGAAGCCCACATCTAGCCAACTTATAGGCTGGTTTGCCTCCATGACTTGTTGTATTCAAATTTCTTGACAGTTATGGCTGTCACATTGCAGCAGAGACTTAACAATTTATGTAATTGTTCCCTCCCACTGCCTTGGCAACAGTGGTAAATGGCATATGTAGATCCAAATTTCGTGTAGGGTGATGGACAAAAAGAGATTGATATGTAGAACCCAAAAGATTGATGTGAGGTTTCCCAACTTTAGATAGAGTTTCTTAGTTTTGATACTATTCACATTTGGATCTCAATGCTTGCATGTTGTAGCGATGTAGTGCTGTAGTGTTCACTGTGAGATGGTTAGCAGTGCCATTATGTACTAGCTTACAATAGGAATCTGCCCCTCACCTCCCCACGCCCCCCCCCCAGTGATAGAGAAAACATCTCTGTATGGGATCAGATGTTCCTTTAGCAGCAAATCGCCACCATGTTGACAACTATTCTTGTTTAAAGTCGTGCCCTACTTTCAAAACGTATTGATCTCAGTTCAACACACATGGCATGCCCCCACCTTGTGTGTTGTACAGTCTTAGATAATATTGAATACTGGTGAGAAAAAAATAGATGTCTACAAATTAATCGGTTTCGACAAATGCTTGGATTCATTGATTTCAACATTGCTACCTCCACATTATCACTTAACTTTTGGTAAGTACACACTACCACTAGTGTGTTTGATTACAGCAAAGATCTGGAAGGAATAACTCCAGCATGAAGCTTTCCTTTCCCTGAAAAAGAAGAGGGTACTGATTTTCATAGAGAACCAGTTTTTGGACTGAATTTAGTCTTGAGTTCTCATCGTTTTGCTATCTGTCCCCAAACAGTGACTTTTCATTCAGATTCTGCCCTAGAGACATAGCTCTTTGTCTTGCTATTTACCATAACCCAACATGAAATTTCTTCTGACTACTCCAGATAGCGTGCTTGTATTTTAACAATGTGCCTCGCATCCAGATGTGCAGGGTATCATGTCGTCAGTTGAACACTTTGAAAGCAGATACTTATTTTCAAGGAAGCAGCTCCTAACTATCTGCGTGTTAGAGAAAAATCTCAACAATGACAAAAGCAAAGGAAATGGAGCAGAATGCAAGAAGAGGTTGTTCTTAAAATACTGTGGAGTGTCGAAAAAGTGTCTTGGTGTGATTGTAGGTTTTAACACCCAGCACTATGTCTGCCCCAGGAAGTCAAACAACACTAAACTGAATTGCGGCATTCTGATCAGAAATTCTGCAAAATAAAGTGCAGGAGGAAGCGTGGAATATCTGTTTTAATCAGCTGAGCAAGCTCTTGCTTTACAAAAAGAAGGTTTTGGTGAGTGAGGGTTGCATTTCTTGCTTTGGACAACTCCTAGTCAATAACATATAAATATGTAGACACGTGTCACTTGTAAAGACATGGAACAACTGCCACATTTAAACTGCACATTCGTAAGACATAATCCTCTTGCCAAGACGAATTATTTATTTAATGAAAATTTTGCTTGAATTAGGTTCAGGAATGACTGTAATTGAAAATATATTTGATTTCCAAAGGTATATTCAAGCTTCTATCAGAGCAGGAACCCTGTAATCAAGACAAGAGGTCTCCAGTTAAAATAGTCATTATGTTTAACAAAGGAAATGTAAATAGAAACACAGTTAATGGTTTAGCTAAGGGCTTCCTTGAGCTCAGCGTTAATAAGAATGCAAGTGGAACTGCCCTGAGTAAATTTGGAAGGTGGATTTATAGAGTCACAGAATCTAACAAAACACTAGTCACTGAAAATGGTCTTTCCTGTGGTTAGGTGGCAGTAACTATTGATAAGGCAAACTCTATCCGGTCTTGTTGCTCTGTTACTATTTGCTAAGTAGCTTTGGGATTGGCAGGTATGGTCTTCGCTTTAACTGCCCCTACTATAGGGTAAGGGATATGGATCCAACATCATGCTTTTGCTTGTAGATATGTAGTCATCCCTTAGTTGTTGAAGACAACTATTCTTTCTCCCCTTTGAATGAACTTGGTACCTTGCCAATAATTAATTGAACTCTTTGCTTTTCTGATTGTACCCTCTGGAAAAGAGTAAAGTTTGCCCTATCCAGACATCTAAAAATAAAAATAGATTGTTCATAAACATGTTCCTTTATTTCAGAATCCTTGATTCTATTCTACTGGTCTCTATACATATCTTTATATTAGTGACAAACTCTTTTAATTACTAAAGTTTACATTAAATTTTGAAATTGGGAAGTATGAATTTTCTAATTTTAGTGTATTTTTTATTGGTTTATCTTTTTGAGTGTCTCCCAATTCCATATAAATGTGAAAATCAGTATTTTTATTTCTTAAAAAATCCATTAAATTTTTTATATTTATGAAATTATATTCTTAGATAGCTTTGGGAACTATTTCTATCCTAAGAATTATTTCAGTCTATGTTGTATCTTTGCATCTATTTAAAAGTTTTTTTCTTGATAAGATCTCCTGAGTAAATTGGGAGCATGGGGACCATGGGAGAGGGTTGGGGGGGGAAAGGGAGGGGAGCAGAGAAATATGTATAGCTCAATAAAATCAATAAAAAGTTTATTTCTTTTAGTAGTATGTAAATATACTTTCTTGGTTCTTTTTGCTATTAATATTATATTCTTTTGATAGTAGGGCAAATTAAATTGTTAAATTTTATCTTGAGGTTTCTCTTTACTAGTGTATAGATATAACTGATGCTTGCATATTTGAACTTACATGATGTAATTTTGCCAACCTACCCATTCCCTCTAGTATGTGTTTGGTGGACTTTGTAAAGATGTTCTCTATATAAGATCTTGCCATCTGTAAGTTTCAGTTTTTATTTCCCAATTTTGATGACTTCTTTCTTTTTTTCTAATTGTTTCTAGTATAGTATTACACAGAACTAGAAAGATAGTTTGCTCATGATACTAGAGGAAATCGTTCAGTGTTTCACTACTGACTTTGATGCTATCACAGGTTTTCCCTAGAACTTTGAAAAAATTCTTTTCTAGTCTTAGTTTGTTGAATGTTTCTGTCATGGAAATAGTGCTTAGTTTTGTTGAATTCTTTCTTTCTAACATCAATTTTGACAGTCCTACTATTTTTTATAATTCTGCCATTTCCATTTTAGATCTGTTTTTTCATATTGAAACAGATACACATTTAAAAGACAAAGCCCACTAAATTATAATATATAATAGTACTTTATGATGTTGTTGGATTTAGCTTACTAGTATTTCTTCATTTATATTTATAAGAGGTATAAGGCTATCATTGTGTATTTTTATGATATCTTGGTCTGACTTTCATATCAGACTAGGATTGGTCTTATTAGTTGAGTAAGGAAGTATTTCTTCCCTTTATAATTTTGTT
This sequence comes from Microtus ochrogaster, assembly GCF_000317375.1. Taxonomy (NCBI): domain Eukaryota; kingdom Metazoa; phylum Chordata; class Mammalia; order Rodentia; family Cricetidae; genus Microtus; species Microtus ochrogaster. The sequence continues at coordinate 3,772,836 of NW_004949132.1, read as the reverse complement.
ACATTTACTTATGTGTATGTGTGTGCGCAAGACAGAAAGGGAAGGAGGAAGGGAGAAAGAGAGGGAGGGAGAGAGTAAGGGAGGGAGAACCCATGTGGGAGTCAGAAGATAAGAAGTTCTTTCTGTTTATTCCCTGGACCCAGGGATTGAATCTAAGCTGTCAAGCTGGGAGGCAGGTGCTTTTGCCCACTGAGCCATTGTGTAGGGTCCCATTGTTTAACGAGTGTTGGTGTTAATTTTTCTTTAAACATCTACTGCAACACAGTGAAGCCACTGGAGACACCATGATCAAGGTAACTCGTAAAAGAAAGCATTTCATTAAGACCTACTTAAACTTTCAGGAGTTTAGTCCATTATTATCATGGTGGGGAGCATAGTGGCACCCAGGAGGACATGTGCTGGAGAAGGAGTTGAGAGCTACATCTTGATTTACAGGAAGAGAGGGAGGGACTGGGTCTGGTGTGGACTTTAGAAACTGCAAAGCTCAACCCCCAGTTACATACTTCCTCCAACAAGGTCACACCTCCCAATCTTTCTCAAGTAGTGCCTTACTCTGATAATCAAGTATTCAAATATTTGAGCCTATGGGTGCATTCTTATTCAAATCACAACAGGATGCTTTAGTGGGTAAAAATTTTGATTACGTTTATTGTTTGTGACAGATTTGTTTAGAATTTCTATTTCTTCATTTTTGACAGTTTGCAAGTTTCTGGAAGTTTTTCTATTCAACTTACATTATCTAATTTCTGGCTTGTAATTATTATTATTCTGATATTCATTTTTATTTATTTATGGATGCCAGTAATGTACCCTATTTCATTTACCAATTTTAGTTATTTGAATATTTCCTTTTTTCTCTTAGTGCATCTAGCTAAACTTTATTGGTCTGGATTTTATATTTTTTGGAGATAGTTCTGTAGGGTTGGCTAGCCTAGAGCTTGCTATGTAGGATATTTTTTAAAGTTAACTAAAGCTAATTGTCTTTTCATTGGTCTCTTGAGGCATTTTTAAATTTTCCTGGCCGGGTGGTGGTGGTGCACGCCTTTAATCCCAGCACTTGGGAGGCAGAGACAGGCGGATCTCTGTGAGATCTACAAGAGCTAGTTCGAGGACAGGCTCCAAAACCACAGAGAAACCCTGTCTCAAAAAACCAAAAAAAAAAAATAAATTTTCCTGTATGATTTGTTCTTTTATTTATTTGTTTTTTATGTTCCATATATTTCAAAATTTTCCTGTAGCATTCTTATTATTCATTTCTACTCATGGACTCATTTTATTGTGGTCAGAGAAAATGCTGTGTATGATTTCTGTCTTTTTAATTTAATTGAGACTTCTAGCATATATAGTATTGAAAAATGTTCCATATGCACTGAAGAAAGTTATTTGTGCTGGCTTAGTAGGTGGCATGTGTCTTTAATTCTAGTACTTGGGAAATAAAAGCAAGTGGATCTTTCTGATTTTAAGGACATCCTGGTCAATACAGTGATATATATATATATATATATATATATGTATATATATATATATACACATATGTATATATATGTATATATATTCCATTTCCAAAAGAAAATAAAAAAGCTTCATTTTTACTGTACTTTACTATTTTATCTAACACTCATTATTATACCTACATTATGTGGCAAATGTGCATTGGGAATGCATCATTGCCACTTTTTTCAAAGCATGTGCTCAATTCAGGTCTTTGCATCTTGCAGTGTATCAACTTTTTCATTGTTACCATACATTTTATGGTGATCTGTGATCATAGATATTTAATGGTACTATAGTTGTTGTTTTTGGAGTCCTTAAACCATGCCCACATCAACTAGTGTATTGTGTGAACATATATTGTATGTGCTCTGATTACGATACTGACCTGCTATTCTCCCATTTCTTTCTTTGGGCTTTTCTATTCTTGGTATAGAATTATTGAAATTAGTCTAATAAGCCCATTACTGGCCTCTAAATGTTAAAATAAAAGAATCACATGCATATCACTCAAAATAAAAAAATCTACAAGTGCTAAAGCTAATGAGAAAGATTTGTAAAAAGTTATGAAAAGATCTGGATGTGGCGATGTATGCTTATATTCTAGTACTCAAGCTGCTGAGGCAGGATGCTTGTGTGAACCTAGTTGACAAAGCTGTGGCAGAGTTTGTGCGTAGTGACTTCATTTGAAATTGCTCCCTTGAGTAAATTCAAATAGGATCATAGGTTGCAGAGAAATCTTTATGAAAGAAATAGCTAATTCACAAGACATACTATTTTGTCTTATGTTAAAATATGACCTCAGCAACTACATGGTCATTCATCAGCCATAAACTGTAAGCATCGTCTTCCACTAACAACAAAGCAACATGGTGTGTTAAAGTGTTAGGCAATCATTATTACTTTTCATAATAAAGAATTTACGAGTGGAAATATGTACATTGTCAAAGACATAATGCTTCATGTACTTACTGGACTACAGTATTCTATACATATCATTTTTATGTGCAGTGGAAAACAAAACAATTCACATGACTTGCTTTACTGTTTTATTTTGCTGCTGTAACCTGAACCAGCTCTGCAATATCCCTGAGGTCTATCTGTACATCTCTCATATTTGACTTGGAATATTTATTCAGGTCCTTTATTTTCCTATTGATTTTTCATCTTATTTTATATATACTGAAAGTAGAATATTGGAGTCTTCAACTATTACTATTTAGATACATATTTACCATTTGATTCTTGTTTTGTAGTTTTTGTCTACATTGTCTGTAACATTTATGCTTTCTTTACGTTTCTCTTATAAATATATAATATTCTTTTTTGTGTCTTGTGACTATTTTTTATCACTTGAAGTCCATTTTGTCTAGTGTTATTATCACTACTAAGACTAAATTTTATTGACTATTCCTATGGAATATTTTTCTACTATTTGGATCTAAATAGTACACACTTCAATCATGTTTTAAAAATATGTTCTGTTAATCTCTGTTTTTAAATTGCAGAACATTATCAATTTGCATTCAAGTCAATTAGTGGTGTAAAATAGTTTGTTGCTCCCAGGTTGCTATCTTTTTTTATTCCTTAGCTTCTCCAATTTGGATGTTGTGTGTTATTGTTTTACTCTTCTATATATAATTCTATAATCAATATGGAAAGCTATAAAGTTACTTTTTATATATTTATATAACTACGAAATAGAAAACACTACTTTCTAATTATCTCTTATATACATACAAGGAAATATCCTTAATTCCATCTCATGTTTGATCTCTTACATGTTAAATCATCCGTTAAAACTCAATGGTTTTAATGTTTTTATATTCTAACACTCTAGTTTAAGTGTAATGAGTTTAACATAATTAAGATTTCTCTTCTACCAGACCTTTAGACTTGAGTTTATTGTGGCCTTTTCCCTATCCGTTAGGTTGTGTATTCATAAAATCACTAAAGTCCATTGTCAATTCTGAATCACTTAGAATTGATTCTCTCTCTCCCTTTCCACTACTGCTTTTATTTTCCATACCAGGATAATTAGAAAAGATTGTGGAATGGCTTTTTCTTGAAGATCAATATGCTATTACCTTTGTTTGGAATATTGTCCCAACCCTTCTTCACTTGGTTATCATCTACATATTACTTATATTGCACATTTACTCATTAAGTAATGTATGCTCTAGAAAGTTGAAAAAAAAAGGCAATGGCTTTGTAGATTCCAAGAAGAAAGAACAGAAACAAGAAGATTCAAGGAATTTATTATGCAATTATGCAACAATATAAGAGATTGCAAAGACTTATTGCCATGTCAGGAACTTTTACTTTCACACTAAAAAAAAAATATAATGAGATATTATTGAAGAAGAGGTACACAACAATGAAATGATGTTAGATGAATCTTGTTATGGAGAATGAATTGAAGAGACAGAAGACTAGATACAGAAGACTAGATCAACTAGGGTGGCTCTAAAATGATATAGGAAAGAAGCAACACACTGACATCTAAAATACAAAGAAGATGATTGAGTCAAAAAATAGTTATGGAACAAAATAAGTCAAACTTAATGATGAATTCTGGAGTGTTGTGCCAAAGGTGACTTTTAAGTTTTCTGGCTTGAACCAGTAGGTGAATCATGATACTGTTTCAATTATGTACATAAATTGATGGATCTGCGTATTTCAGAGATGGGACATGAGTTCAGTCTAGGAGATGGAAAGTTAAAAATGGCTTTACGACATCCAAAGGGAGAAGAAAGAAAGTTGGGCATATGTCTCAAGCTGTACAAAAGTGAGGTCAAGGTCAGTAGCAAGATCTGGAAGGTGTCAGCATACAAATGTTATTTAAAGCCGTACATTAAAATGATATCACCTAGGGAGAGAATATAAATAGGAGAGAGAAGAGAGACAAATTGTGAAGGCCAAGCTCTGGTGCTTATAAAGATCAAGTCCTTAAGTAAAGGCCATCAAAGGTAACAGAGAATACTGGAGTGAGGACATTGAGAATAGAGTGATATTCTGAGGACAACTGAGGATGGTGGCTGAGAAAAAAAATGTCTCTAAGAAGAAAGGATTGGCAATATTTTGCTAAGAAGTTGCTAAAATGTTGCTAAGAAGTCTAGTGAAATAAGGACAAAATGTAACTCTATGTGTTAATGGTGTGATGGATGGTCCTTGGTTCTTTGATTTTAGAGAGAATATCCTGGATTGAGCAGTGGATTGTAGACGAGGAGATGGAAGTAGTAAGCATGCAGATAGCTTATTCGAACTGCAGAAAAAAATGAAGTGGTGAACCCAGCAGGTATGGCAGGTGAATTCAGGGTTGTTGGGATGGGAGTTTTGCTTATTTATGTTGAGACCAATAGGAACAGTGAGAAGAAGAGCAGAGATAAACCGCATAGTGATGCCCTAAAGATATGACAATATTAGCTTTAGATGTGAGAGGAGGGCACAGTAATAGCTTTTTGGTTACATCATGAAAGGAGTAAATGTATTAATGTGGATTCAGAAAAGTTGCAGGTTTCGTGGTTTGCAGCTGAGGTAATATACTTAAGATATTTTACTATTCTCTGTGGCTAGTTACTATTTCCTGAGGAGGTAAACTCTGGGTGGGAGAATTTAGAGATTTTTTTGTTTGTTTTAAAAAGCTGAGCATGTGGCTCAAGATTCATGTTTTATTGTGTTGTAAGACTGTTTTGCCTACATGGACATATGTGTACTGCATGTGTGCAGTGCCTGTGGAGGCCAGAAGAGGGCAAAAGAAGCCTAAAAAGACAAGTTACAGATGGTTGTGAGTTGCCCTGTGAATTCTGGGGAACAAACCAGGATTCTCTGCAAGAACAGCAAGTGCTTTTAACTGACGAGCCATCTGTTCATACCCCAGATTTAGAGATTTTGAAGAAATGGGAGAAAAACTTGAGAATGAGATACCTAGTCAAGTAAGGAACTGGAATCACCAGACAATGTTGATTGTGTTTCTTTTAAAATTGGTCAACCTACTGAGAACAGATGAGGAAAAGGAAGGTACTTAATTTATTGTGAGATTTTCTAGGTGAGTGTGGTGGGAGTTTAGTGCACAGAGGGAGCTAGGAATGAGGTGAACTGTTTAATAAAAGCTCCACGTGGGGAAAAGTAACAGCAGGGGAGAGTATGGGGAGAGTGAACACAGAGGAGTTAATGGAAAAGTGGTCCAGCTCAGATTGAGAGACTCCATTATCTTGAGAATTAGAAAAGGCATTCCAAGGAAAAGTAGACAGGGGTTAGAATGAGGCATATGAGAGAAGGAACAGAAGCTGGTGTTTATACAAAACAGGAATGTGTTTGTGAGTGGGAGAAATAGTCTTCCTCAGGGAAGAGGGCACCAGTTGCTTATCTAACACAAAATAGCATTGGATAGTTTCAGCCCTGAAAACACAGACATGCAAGTAACACTTTACAGAAATAGAAGGATATATTTAGAAATATATGTATATGCATATATGTTTGTAGCAGCAATTAATGACAAAGGAGGCCATGATTTGGAAGAAGCAAAAGGGCGGTTACATGGGAGTGTTTGGAAGGAGGAACAGGAATGAGAAATGATGTAGTTATATTAATCTTAAAAAAGAAAAAATATTTAAAAAGAGTTTAGTTTTGAGAGTGAGTGGCTGAAGTACAGTCATTGAGGAAGAGCTATTTGAAAATATAATTGAAGGCTCGGTGCATTGGTTGAAAAACAAATCTATATACCATACAAGTTACCAAAATATTGGTCTTAGTGTGTAGAGGAGAATACATATTAACATTTGTAATAAATGACAGAAGGTAGAGACAGTGGAGAACGTCACTGGGAGATTGTAGGATAAGAGCAACAGACAGGATAGAAAGACTATCTGGGTGCCATGACTTTTAAATTGTCAGAGGACATATGGGATGTGATGTTAAACTTTTTGAGCTTGAATATTCTTTCCAGCACAAGTGATGACTGTCTGTGCCTAATTTTTCAACCTATAAAATGGATGTGAAAGTTGCATTTACCTTGATCTTGGTAAGACAATTAAGTGAAATAATAGCGGAAGACATTTACAATAGTACAAGGCCACAGCAGTAAATGCTATGCAAGTATCAACTTTAATATAGTAATTTACTTAAAGGAATCCGAGAATTCAGTTTTGATTAAATTCAAGTGGATTCCACCAACTATAGACATCTCATTTGTCAGTTCAGTGAGTTTGAGTTCTGACACATGCAATATAACCTATTATGATCAAAGATCTGATGATGACATTGGTTTTGACATGCTCAAAGCCAGCCAGGTCACCAGTATGAAAACCATGTATTCTGAGGCTAGTCTTTGTTGAGCAAGAAACTGGTGGGGAATATATCAGTAGTTTCATCAAATTTTGTACTGTAATAGTAATATTTGATTTTGCAAGCAGAGTGATCCGTCAGAGATTTACTGTCACCTGCACAGGAATATTAAGCAATGTTGTATAGCTGTTCCTATTGTGAATTCATAGACCAGCTAGCTATTTCTACACTATGAGGATTCTGTTATGAATAGAAAAAATATGTGTGTGCTTAAGCATATATACATACATACATATACACATACATACAGAATACATACACACAACATAGGAGGACAAAGCTACATGCTATGCTTTAAATCGGAGCATGAGTTTGAATGCTTGCTCCTTAACTGGTGGCAATGTTTTGAAGTTTTGGAACCCATTAGAGCAAGTGATTGGGGAATGAGTCTTGAATTTTATAGTCTGGCCTCCCTCCGGCCCTCTGGATACTTTCTGTTCTTCTAAGATGTGAAGGTGCACTACTCCCTATACATTAATATGAGGGAGGGTGTGCTTAGTTTTACTGCAACCCGATATGCCATGTTTTGCAGATACCCTTTCTGAATAGAAACAGAGGAAGAGTGATTGCGGAGCAGGGCAGGTTGTGGTGAGGGGCCAGAAGGAGCAGATGGAGGGGAAACTGTAATCAGGATGTAAAAAATAAAATAACAAATAAAGGCCAAAAAAGATGCGAGGGTGTAAGGAGTCCCAGCTTCATGTTCCACCACTTATTAGAGCCATCTGCTGTTATGCTACTCTACCACAATAGACTATATTCTCTCAAACCGTGAACCAAAATGAATCCTTGCCCCCTTAAGTTTCTTCTTGGCAGGCATTTGATCAAAAGTAATATACACCCCAGTAAGGTGCTCTGTAAGGGATAATAGTAATCCTAGAGTGTATCATTAGAGCATGCTCTCACGGGTTGATATTTAGGGCATACTTCAAAGTAAGCATTTGTTCTCCATTGCTCCTGACAGATGCCATGGTCAGATGATTCCAATAATAGAACAACAGACTGTGAACTACAAGAGGTCTTGACTGTGGAGGTGTGTCTTGATGCAAAAGACTCAAGGTTTTGCATTGTCCTTGATTAATAAAGGGGGTAGGAGCTCTGAAAGAAAAAATAATATAATTTAGCTACCTTATCTTTTCTTTCTAATACTAAAGAAGCATTTTGTTTTTATTTGTCACATACATTTATGTGGGTACTTTCAGAGATGAGAAGATGATATCAGATGCCCTACTGTTGGCCTTATTGGTGATTGTGAGGTGCCTGATACAGGGCCTGGGAACTAACTTGGATCTTCTCTAAGAGCAGTACATGTTGTTTACCACTGAGTCAACTGTCTTAGCCTCCCTGTTTATATAAGTTCATGCGTGTGAGCACACACACACACACACACACACACACACACACACACACACACTTTTATTACTCATTCATTTAAAAATAGGTGTTGATTGGGGTTTCTTAGGGAACCACCCCAAATCTCTGTCATCATGGAATATGCAGTGTAGTCAGTAGGTAAATAAGGGACTATATGGCAATATGTTCAACCAAAAGAGCATGGCTATTAATTAAAAACAGTGAATTGTTCATCTTTAGCTACTAAGATGGCACAGATCATTATTGGAAAAGAATCAAAGGTTTTGTCAACAAAATATGATATGTCTCTTTCACAATAGTATTGAAAATTCATGATTTCATACAATTTCAGGTATGGTAAAATAACCATGAATGCTTTCGATCCATTCTAGAATCATATTTTAATAAGATTGACTACCATAAGACAAATGTGAAAATGGAAATTTTAGACACTAGTGATCTGGGAATGCATAAGTATATATATATGTGTGTGTGTGTGTGTGTGTGTGTGTGTGTGTGTGTGTGTGTGCTAGATTTAACAATAACTTACACAGTTGTTTCTGGTTCTCATAGAGCTTATTCCATATAGGAGGGAAATGGGCCCTGAATAAGAGAGCAGCAACTTGATTAATACTATAGCAACAGTGTCAGCAAAAATACTGGTAGTCTTAAGGAGTACTAGAGACTGAGTCCTAACTGTGAGAGCCAGGAAAGTTTTCTTGAAAGAGGTGACATGTTAACTGGGATTTGACTGATGAATATGAGTGTGTCATAAGAAGAACATAAAGGTGATCTATTAAAAGAAAACAGGTACCAACCTATGAGGCTGTGAAAAGATGTGCACCTGGCATGTTTTCTAGTGGTATGAGAATCTGTTCCTAGAACACAGGTATTATGTGGGGAAGGCATGATGAGTTTTGAGAGTCAAAGATTTTCTACAAGAAAGGTGCAAACAATGAAGAATTTAAACAATGAAGTTTAACAATGAAGAATCAGTGGAGGTTTGCAAGCAAGGTGGATATACTACCAAATATATTTAAGATGGGTAGCTTTATGAATGATGGAGGGACTAGAAACATGAAGGTAGAAGTTGGAATAGCCTGAGACAAAGTCAATGGGATAGATGCTTTTTACTCAACAGTAAAGTGCCAGCCTAGCGTCTTCTAGGTTTCAACACCAGCATTGGAAAAAAGTAAGTGGGGTATCTGAATTAATACATTGTATAATAATTGTATCTAGGATACAATTTAAGAGGTATTTGTGAGGTATGCTTTGATAGATAATTGGAAATACAGTTAAGAAGGAAGAAAAAGGAAGAATGTTGTCAAGTTTGGCTATGTAAACATTAACTAGTGGAAGTAAGATTTTTAGGGGCACAAGAGCCATTCAGTTTTGATGTAACTGTGGAACATTCAGCTTAGAAGTCAGAAGTATGACTCTGTGTTTCTGGAAGAATGCCAGAAGAAAATCATATCATGTAAATTAAGTGTGAAATGTTCTAGAAAGACAAAGTTTAATAATGATTGAAGACTGTACCTTGGAATTTAGCAGTAAAAGGATGCTATCAAGGACAATTTCAGTGCAATGCTGTGAACACATAAAAGACTACTGTGTATTTCAAAGCTTGACTTTGGAACTTTTCCTGGTCTAGCAGCCCTAGTCTGTGAACCCCCTGTGATATTAGGCCACAACAGTAAACCACAACTCCCCTTTGACTGTATGAGAATGAGAAGACATGACCTACCCTTTAAGTGGGCTGTGGTGTTATTATGTTGGTATACAGGTTGTATTAAATGTAATTTTTGATTTAAAATATGTTCAATTTATGATGGTTTTATGTAGTCATAAATCCATTATAAGTTGAGGGTCATCTGTAGCATTTCTGTAGTCTGAACTGGCTTTTCCAATTCCAGCCTATCAATTCTATATTCCAATAGGAGGAAGAAGAAGATGAGCTTCCACTTCCACACATTCAATATACCACAGCAGCCAGAGTCTAGTTACATGGTAGCCATGAGCGAAGCTGGAAACATACTATTTTATGTTGAGTGGCAACAAACCCATTTAATAATCAGGCAGGAGTTTGTTCCTAAAAAGAAAGATGAGATAGACAGTTGGATTTACAAATAACAGTTTCTGCATTGCAAATACTCAAAAAAGAAAGGTAGGAAGATACATGTCAATCTCATAATATAACTAAAGTATTTAGTTCTATGAAAATAACTATTTCTGCATATTTGTGCCTGCAAGATTAATGGCTTAAGTAAATGTTTGTGAAATATTTTTAAATACTGTATCTTTAACACCAAAAAAGAAAAGTATTTCATAAATTAGGAATTTAGGCCATAATATCATAAGATATCATCATGACTCAATGAGTCCATATGTTAAAAACCACAGGTAAATAACCAAGACAAACCATGTGCAACATAGGAAATATAGCATACCAAATAATTAGGCATCAAAACTAAAATCAGAGCTTCAATGATGTTATTTTGATAAAAATGATGAATGAGGCATAATAAGAATTTAGAGAATAGACTGAGTGGTTAAATAAAGGCAAATTCATGTAATTTTTACCAAATTTAAAAGGGAAAAGTAAATCATAAAGGTAGATAGAAAAACATTTTTAAAAATCAGGAAGAAGAGAAAGTTTTATATAACAAAGAAAAAAATGAAGCAGAAAAGAAAAGAAATAAATGCCAGCCAGTTTTCAAAGTGAACCACAAGTTACAAACCCATGGTAATTGATAAAATAAGAGGAAAAAGTGATAAGAATGCACATTAGATGTATTTGAGCTGTATCCTCCTAATATTCATGAGATCACACCTGATCTCAGAATGTGACCTTATTGAAAATTGGAGCTTTGCAGATATTATTAAGCTAAGGTGAGGTCATTCTGGATTAGAGTGGGCCCTAAATACAACAGCAAAGTCCTTGTCAATACACAGGAATATAAAACCAGAGGAATGGAGACAAAAGTTTCCTGAAGATGATAGTAGAAATTTGAGCCATGCTAACATGTATGAAATTCCAGGCGGTCAGAGAATGGAAGAGAAAAAAACAGTTCCTTTTTTCTCCTTCTGTAGCTTTTCAGGGGAGTGTGGTCCTGTACCCTTTTAAGATTACAGGCCTCCAAAACAGAGAGAATGAATCTATGTGGCTTTAAATGTTCCACTTGGCTGTATTTTGTGTGGCAGACCCAGGAAAGTAACACAATAATAATTGAAGGCTAAATACATTTGAGAGACTGTTTTGTTTTGCACCTTTATAGATTAACTACTTTCATCATTGCAGCAGTATAGTGAAGAAGATGCTGAAATAAGTTCTATTTTAAATTGAGAAATTATGAAAATTTAAGTAAATTGGTAAGGAAAGACTTCAAAACCAGGTAGACTGACTTCAGAGCCTTCAGTGAAAATACCGACATTTTGCTTCCCCTTATGGATAGTATGCATGGAGTTAGAGAGAGTGATAGAAAATGAAAATGTAGTAAATCTAAAATTCTGTGAAATTTTTCAGAAACAAATTAAGGAAGATAGAAAAATAATAAGTATAAATGCCCAGATTTTCTGGACGTCCTGTAATCAAATTTCAGGAATCCAAAGCAGGAGTATTGTGATTTTCAGGGCAACCTTAGCTACATACCAAGAAAAATCCTGTCTCAAAAGACAAAAACAAAACTTATAAAAAAGTTGTTAGATAACTAGCAAGTCTCCCAACAACAAAAATATAGAAGCAATACTTTCTACACTTAAATAAGTAGTTTTTTTCTGAACATTTACAGTACAGATACTTTCTGTGAGATTTTAGTTTTTCTTAAGTAAGGGATACCTCTCATTTCTAAAAATGAGTTGTCTTTTGGAAACCTTGTATGACAAAGACAGAACTAAAAGAGAAACCTCATATATGAATATGGATTCAAAAATTCTATTAATGTAGTACACCAATAAATATAGAAGTGATGGAAAGAGTAATATTCTCTGACCCAGAAGGGCTTAGTTTAAGAATACACAGCTTGAGCCGGGCGATGGTGGTGCACGCCTTTAATCCCAGCACTCGGGAGGCAGAGGCAGGCGGATCTCTGTGAGTTCGAGACCAGCCTGGTCTACAGAGCCAGTTTAGGACAGGCTCCAAAGCCACAGAGAAACCCTGTCTCAAAAAACCAAAAAAAAAAAAAAAAAAAAAAAGAATACACAGCTTGTTTTCTTGGGGATGTTTCCATTTTAATTTTTAAAGTTTTACACATAAAATAGAATTTATTATGAATAAAACAATGTTTTGAAATGTAGATCCACACATACTGTGTACTGGCTGAATCCCACGAGGATAATTCTAAGCTGAGAACATTTAAAACGTACTCTCTAATAATTTATTAATAATGCATTGTGCGGTTAACTATATTCTCCATGTTGTATAATATGTGTCTTGTATTTATTCTTTCTGGCCAGTTGAAATTTCCACAACCACCCCTCCACCAATTTCTTTTTCTATTCTACATACTTCTTCCTGTGGCTGTGCTTCCAACTTTTAAGCCACTCGTTGAAGATGTTCTCAGTATGTATTAGTTGTCTTTTTTGGACACAAGTTTGGGTCTTTCATTTTGTTTCATTGAGCTATGTGTTAGTTTTTTTGTGCCAATATCAAGCTGTTTTTATTACTATGTCTCCATAATATAGCTTGAAGTCTGTGTGGTGATTGCTTCAGGAATGATTTAGCTATCTCATTTTAATTTTTTAAATTAATTCTTTTCCCACACAACACATCCCAACCACAATCTCCCCACCCTCCCCTCCTCTCAGTCCCCCCACTCCTTCCCAGATTGTTTTATTTTTGAAGATTTTTGTTGATTGATTCGTTAAATTTACTCTGTGGTCATTTCATGAATGTTTACAATACATTCTATTTACTCCCACTCCTGATCATTGCCCTCCCATTCCTATCAACCCTCTGTTTTCTAAAGGTCACTCTCCCACAATTGCACGTTCTTGTTTTACTTTTTGAACCATTGATTTTAAACAGGACCACTTGTGCCATCACAGGGTTTGAACTATCCATTCAAACCTGGCAGTCTCCCCATCAAATATGCTAGTTAAAGATTCTTTCATCTATGTTTGCCAAAGAAGTTATTATGTTTTCAATTACCTATTTTTAATTTTTGTTATCAGGGCAATGCAATGCTAGCTTTATGAAATGAATCTGATACTATTGCTTTTTCTTTTTTTTGAAAGAAGGTTTAAGACATATTGACATGAATTCTTTAAATGTTTAATATAATTCAGTAGTGGAAGTGGTCACATTCTGGGCTTTTCTTTGACATGACATTTTTTATTAGTTGATTAAATCTTGCTCATTCGTCTGTTCATTTTCTACTTTGTTCTTATTCAACCCAGGCAGCTTTACCTGAGTAGAAATGCATCGATATTTTTAGATTAGTCTTTTTGATAGTGTAAACCTTCTCATAGCAGTGATCCTTTATTAATTTTATCTGTCTTTTAATCTACTTTATAATTCATTTCAGTCAGCCATCAATTGTTCAGGAATAGGTTTTTGGTTTTTATATACTTCTTATTTTTCTAAGTTCTTCTTGTTAATGTTATTTAGTTTTATACAATTGTGGTCAGAGAATATATTTAATAGTTTTTAGTAATTTTATTACGCCTGTTTAGATTTTATAGCTTACCATATAATCTGTCCTGGACAATGTTTCAGGTAAGACTGAGAAGACTGGATATTAGGCAGTTTGGGGGTATCATGCTGCATTTGGCATAGCTAAAGTATAGTTTAAATTTAATATTTCTGCATCAATTTTGTACATACATAGTATGTCTATTAATGAAATTGGAATAGTAATGTTCCTATGGATGTCTATCCTTCCTTCCCAGACTATTAATACTAGTGTTATCTATTTACATACTCCATTATGAATTAGGAAGTGTTACTTCATTTTATGAGTTTTATGCTTAAACTAAAATTATAGGCATTTTTTAAAATAATTTTCAACTTAATATATGTATTTATTTATTTATTAAAGATTTCTGCCTCCTCCCCGCCACTGCCTCCCCTTTCCTTCCCCCTCCCCCAATCAAGTCCC